>NC_136491.1:107496954-107619454 GCF_053919585.1 Euprymna scolopes
TCCGCATTAAATGGATAGACATGATGGAGCGAATAAGACGGTGGTTGGTCCAACAATTGTCTGTACTGGTCATTGCCCTGGTGTTCAGCACATCACAGTTCTCCCTGGATCGCCACCTTGGCGTGGTGGAGAACCTTGTGTGTTTCGATGAACCTAGAGCGATGCCGTCCGGAGCCTAGGCTCCTGGTAGGGCCACCCATGGCGGTAAGGTTGAAGGAGAGGTTCCAGACAAAGAGTGATCCAAAAGACCTCAACGGCTGATGCGGCGGATGATGACAATAATGACACAACGGCACTGAAGGCGGAAGAAGGCTGCAACAGAAGAGAGTCTCCAGTCGTCGTGGTTCTCCATGCCATTGGAATCAGGCCCTCCTCTGCCAAGGGGCCGTGTGGTGGCTGCAGGCGCATCAGTCTCCCCACGTTAAAAGGCATCACGCGCAGACGTTCTCCCGAAAGGGAACACATCCTACTCTACATCATGGATGGAAAAGTCTTGTGACAGTTTTAGTCATTAAGCTCCCGGACTGAGGCAGAGAGAGCTCTCCCTTAATTCCCGGATAGAAAAAGTCCTGTGGCGACCAAGAAGTGGTGACGGGAGCAGGACAGTGTAGTCTGGCAGCTCCTAGCTGCAACCTGGCACATAGGCGGTGGGTGCCAGATTCAGTCGCTAACCTCACGGACCGAGGCAGAAAGAGTTTTTCGGCAGCTGCATCCATGACTGAGCAGCCCTGTTTAGGATCCACTCTGCTCACCCCAGTAGGGGAGGGGGGTTAGAAAAGGTACCCCTAAAAATAGCCTGCCTCAAAAAAACCCGTCTGGACTATCGCATCCAGAGGGATCACCATCACGCGGTCGGAAAAAGAAAGAAAACTTACGCCTATATTTTGGAACCTGGAATGTGAGGACCCTCATTGACAACAAAACAAGTGATCGACCTGAAAGAAGAACTGCCATTATCTCAAGAGAGCTAAGGAGGTTCCAGATTGACATAGCTGCGCTCTCTGAAACCCAACTGGCTGACGACGGGCAGCTGAGGGAGGAGAAAGGCGGGTACACCTTCTTTTGGAAAGGAAGGCCTGCAGAAGAGCCACGTATCCATGGTGTGGGCTTTGCTATAAAGAACAGCCTCATCCACCACCTCAATGAGCCCCCTGTGGGCATCAACGAACGCCTAATGACTATGCGCATGATGCTTGCGGGCAGCCAAATGGCCACTGTGATTAGTGCGTATGCTCCAACACTTGATGCACATGATGAAATAAAGGAGACCTTTTATGCTGACCTTGACACCATTTTATCCGTGGCCCCCAAGGGGGACAAGATAATCCTACTTGGGGACTTCAATGCCAGAGTGGGACGAGACCATCAGCACTGGAGAGGAACGCTTGGAAGAGAAGGAGTTGGGAACATTAACTCAAATGGTACACTCCTACTGACAAAGTGCTCAGAACATAACCTGATCATCACAAACACACTTTTCCGACAAAAAAACGCATTCAAAACATCATGGATGCACCCTCGAAGTAAAATCAGGCACCTCATTGACTATGTCATTGTCCGTGCCAAAGACATATATATATATTATATATATATTATATACATATATATATATATTATATATATATCTATATATATAAATATGTAACTCTTGGTTCGTTCGTAATTAATAGTCTCAATAACTAAATAAATGATTGCTTCGACATTTTGGTTTAATATGTTTACTGTACTCATGCGTGTTTCTATATATCTCTTTTTAATTATAACATTATACTTAATTTTTCTATAATAAATAGGTGGTTTTCTTTGTACCGATAGGCCATTTTTTTTATTTATGGACAATTATTTATCATCACTTGCCTCACGTGACCAGTGTTTCCAATTTAGCGATTGTCCCGTTAGATCTGGAGATTTCGTTTGCAATCTAGCGAGGAATTCTAGAAAATCTGGAGATATTTTGCACCCACACACCCGCAATTTTAGATTGAAAAATAAAGAAAAGCGCTTGAAAATACTTTAAACCATAAAATAAACTCATTCATGTAAGTAAAAAAAAGTCGCATTTATTGCCTTTGGTAACAATTATTTATTGATTATTTGTTTTGTTTTTCACCTTTTTTTTGGCTAGCCATTCTTAAATCTCGCTATAAAATCGATTTTTCCAAGTACGTTTTAGGGGGGGGGGATTCCAACCTCCGTAGCTTAGTTTAAAATACAATCTAAGCAAGCCCCCTTAGTCAAAAATTCTAAAAAGCAAGAAACAACAGCAAAAAAAAAAAAAACTTATACCAAACACAGTAGAATTTAATTATCTACCAAACTAAATACTTTTAACATGCTAAAACAAATTTTTTTTTTTGTTTTTTTTATTTTTCTAATTTCCAAATATGTTGATCAAAGTGGATTTTACACACTGAATGAAAAAAAAATAATAATAAACAAATGTCCGCTTATCGCTTAAGGAGTAAGGCTTAAATGACTAGCTGTATCAGAATTTTCGTATGAATTTTTGACACCCCTAACACGAAACTGCAAATAAAATTTTAAAAACTCGTAATTTCTCCTTGAAAAGTGAGTTGTTTATTTTCTTTATGGAGTATACTTCCAAAATAAACTATTAAAGTTGTATAAAAAGTAATAGAAATATATATATATTTTTTTTTTTTTAAAACAATAATGAAATTAATTGAATTTTACGAGCTCAGTATTTTCAATTTTTAAACTTTAAAAATCTATCAAAATTTTTCTATTGATTCAATTTTTACGATATTTTCAGGGTCAATGTGAAATTTTATGCTCTTTCCAATAAACTGAATATAATATTTTAGACAAACGTTTTTTTTTAATTCAAGCCCCCCCCCCATTTTCAAATGTCTATTCATCTCTTTTTTTCTTATATAGTTTTCTTTCTTATTTCTTCCCTCCCTGATCTTTCGTTAATGGAAAACTTAGCCGTTTAGGCATTCCAAAGAAAAAAATGTCATATTGCTATCCTTCGAGAACTCCACGTTCCCACGCGATCTCGCTCCCTAGTCTCATTTTGCGATTCTGTTCTTCCTCCTTTAACCGCGGAATTCGAAACGATACGGACGGACTTTACTCGACTCCATGAACTGAGCTTTCCCCGTTTAAGCCATGAGGTATGTTCGGAACATCCCATTATTCCTTTACCTGCCTATTTCTTCTATGAAGAACTCGAAACCCTATTCTGTTTAATTAATCTAGTGTGTGACTTCTATACTTAATTTGTTGAAATTCTAATTATTCTTTTCCTTCGCGCGCACAGAACATATCTTTTCTCAGACTTCTATTATTTTTATTTCATGGGCGCTTGGGTAGTTTATGCGCCGCACTAGAATAATAACCTTTGTAAAAAGGAGACATAACCGCTCCATGCTTTCACCTAACGATTTAATAAAAAAAGAAAAAGAAATGACATTTTCTAACCACTCCATACTTTCGCCTAACGATTTAATAATAATAAAAAAAAAAAAAGAAAGGACATTTTTTAGCCGCTCCAGACTTTCACCTAACAATTTAATGAAGAAAAGACACTTTTCTAACTGTTACGGACTTTCACCTAACAGTTGATTGAAAAAGATAAGATATCCCAGAATCTGTTAATTTGGAAGCCTGTCCAAAACATAATTATTTTCATGTATTATTTCCTTTTGTTTAATCGTGTTTTCTCCTTTTAACTATTTGTTTTGCTTCAGATTTTTTACTATACATGGCCCGCCGGGAAATGCTCTCCTCGAGTCTAACAAGATTTTCCGACCAACCTGAGGACTATAGAGCCTGGAAATCGTCTTTCCTGAACACTATCTCGGGATTGAGACTTTCTCCTCGGGAGGAGATGGATATGCTGGTCAAGTGGCTCGGCAGACACTCTTCAGATCAAGCCAACAGACTAAGGACTGCTCACTTCAACCGACCTTAAAAGGGACTGTATGAGATATGGAGGAGGCTCGACAAATGCTACGGAGCCGTCGAAGTCATCGAGGACTCTATTTTCAAGAGACTTGAAGTGTTCCCTAAGACCACAAGGGACTACACAAAGCTCAGAGACCTAAGCGATCTTCTCGCAGAGGTTCAAGCTCTGAAGGACGATGGGGATATACCCGGCCTCGTCACCTTAGACACTGCCTGCGGCATCCGGCAAATAGTGGAAAAGCTCCCACCTTCTATAGGAGACAAGTGGGCATCATATGGTGCCAAATACAAACGACAATACCAAGTGTCCTTCCCCCCTTTCTCTGTTTTTGTCGGTTTCATAGAACAGCAGGCAGATGACCGAAATGACTCCAGCTTCTATCGGACAATGGACAGTCAATCCCCTAAAGGGCACGAAAGGACAAGCTGCGGTGAGGTCTCCGTCCATAAGATCGAGGTGGAAACAAAAGACTGCAACCAACTCTGTCCCATCCACGAGGCGCCTCATCCTCTCCGAAAATGCTGGGCCTTTAAGAAAAAACCTTTGTCCGAAAGGAAAGACATCCTTAGACAAAATGGGATGTGTCTCCGATGCTGCTCCACCACAGACCACATAGCGAAGGAATGCAAGGCCATTCTAAAATGCACAGAATGTGGCAGTGACAGCCATGAAAGCTCGATGCATCCACATCCAATACCCCAACTAACCAATGCTAAACCCATGCCGTTGCACGGCGGGGAGAAGGAAGATGTCTCCGCCAATTGTTTACAAATCTGTGGAGACAACCTAAATGGACGATCATACTCCAAGATTTGCCTGGTTAACATATATGCAAGTGGACAAGAAAAGTCGCTTAAGGCATATGCTGTGATTGACGAGCACAGCAACAAATCCCTGGCTCGCTCGGAGTTCTTCGACTTCTTCAACGACCGGGGCCCTACCTCAGCATACACCCTGAAAACCTGTGCCAGAGTCACGGAGACGTCAGGAAGAAGAGCGCTAGGATACAGGGTGGGGTCGCTCGACGGGAAAACCACATACACTCTGCCAATCTTGATTGAGTGTAACGAGATCCCAGACGACCGGTCTGAGATACCGACACCCGACGTAGTGCGGAAACTGCCTCACTTAGCGGTCATCGCAGACGAGGTGCCTGCCCTGGATCCGGACGCACCCATCTTGCTACTTCTGGGACGCGACGTCATTGAAGCCCATAAGGTCCGGAGAACGATCAACGGTCCGTGCGGTGCCCCCCATGCCCAGAAACTGGATCTAGGATGGAGCGTGGTGGGCAAAATTTGTCCTGAAAGAACAAAAAACGAAAAAAAGGTTGGTCAGAGATCGGGTATCATGAAGAAGCAGAACAATGTTGGACAATCATGGTCTGTCACTTCTACAGCCGATACTGTGGGTCCAATGCGATCAAAATCTGAAAATTCTGGCCTCAGTACCAGTTCAACTTCGACAGCAGACCAGAAGCCAACAGGGACTCCATTTGGGGAGCAATATCTCAGTAAAGGTCATGAAAATCTTGCCATGCGTCAGAAGAAACTCTCTCTACTGACAGATCAATCCAAGTTGAATACTAATACGGCTGCAACTACCAATACTACTACTATTGCCACTACTACCACCACCACTAGTACAAAGACGGATTCCATAAAAACTAATAACGAAGAAGAGGTTCTGAAGGAAAAAAGACAAAAATGTCGTCTTTACAAAACCGTCAAAGGTTTTAAAAGGTTCTACAATCAGCACCATCCAGAAAGTGTCTAGCACCAAGAATTTAGACAAAAGCAGTGCATCCAATAAAAATTTGTCGCATGGAACGAAGATTCAACCCATGAAAATTTTGGAAGCCTGTCGAAAATATAATTATTTTCATGTATTATTTCCTTTTGTTTAATTATGTTTTCTCCTTTTAACTATTTGTTTTGTTTTTGTTTCAGATTTTTTTACCTAATTAATAAAGCGTTATCAACGTAATAGTTGTTTTCGTTATGTTGATTTGAGTTTATCTGTCTGCCCAACGCACGCTTTCTAAAGTTGACTGCTAGACGGTATTGTAGGTCCCTGAAAGCAAGATTCTGAGGAATAACTGCCGCGAGTTCCAGAACAAGTAGTGTTTTTTAGAAATTTACCTGTAAAGTCCCAAGTTTAAAACCTTTTTTTTTCTTTTAAACACGTTGTTTGTTTGTTTTTTTTGTTTGTTTTTTTTTTTAATGGAACCTTGGTCCTTGCTCCTTTAATTGAAAAAAGAAATTAGGGCTTGAATTACATTTTTTGAGGAGTTATAAGCTTGGAAAGCGGGGTGGAATTATTCAATATTTTTCACAAAATTTCTGACACACCTAACAAATGACTTATCTACCACTAACCCTAAGTTCGAGTTGCACTCCCAAATTTAGAGTTAGTGATAGTCATAGATTTTTTATACAATTTTCCAAGAGTGAAGTCCCCAATGATTAAACGACATGCAACCAGTTAATTGTTGGAAAGACAACTTTTAATAAAAGAAATAAAATAAAATAACTTAAACACAGTTTCGGCACGTATAAAAAATACTTGAATTTTACTGCATTTGGTATCAGGTATTTTTGTTATTGTTTACAATTTCTCGAATATTAATTATTTTACACAAATGATCGTGTTGTTCCTACTTACTTGCCCCCCCCCCCAAGAGCCGTCATTCATGATTTTACTTATTTTTACTAATTTTTAGACGTGCATTTTATTTAATTGTCAGCATGAAACAACTTTTTAAGATGCAGCATATGCTAAGTTTACTGTATTTATTTTTTAGCAAACATTAATAACAGAAAGTTTTACACTTTATTTATATTTTTGCATAATTAATGATGGAAGTATGTTTTCTGTTTTTCTTACCATCTGTTGAAAAAAAATTTGTGCAGTCTCTTGAAAAAAAACCCAAACTTTTCTCTATTTTCACCTAACTATTTACAATGTTCATATAAAGCATTCATCTGTTCTTTTTATAATAAAAATTCCGTTTTCAGAAAGAAACGTTTACTGCCAAATTTCTTTAAAAAAAAAAAAAGTGCAAGTTTTCCTGAAAAAAAAACAAAAAAAAAAACTTTCACTTAACATTTTATGGTAAAAAATTAATTTTTTTGGGGGGAAATAAAACAACTTTTATTGATAATATATATATATAATAGTTATTGAAGAGCAACAAGGCAAAAGTTTCATTTTTGTCTTAAGTGTAAGCTTTACATTTTGGACATTATTTAGAATGAAAATCATGTGAAATTTTTATCAAAGTGGAATAAGGATTCTAGACACAAGGTTTAGTAGCATTATGTTTTGATTTTAATCTTTGTAACAATGAATAAAAGTAGTGTAAAATTCTTCTGTTTAGAAAATTACCTTTACCCACCCTAGGACAGGTATTCTTCTAATCTCTACTAGTATATAAAAGGAACATTTGTCTGAGAGCATGTGCGTTCGTTCCCTATGGATTTCACAACGACTGGGACGGTTTTTATGAAATTTTGCACAAATGAACTTTATGTATCTGGCAGTGTTCTTAGACAGGTTTTGCATAGGAATATCTTTGTATCATAATCAATAATCGAAAAAATCTTACGAAAGACGGAACAAACGATTGTGATCAAAGTTAACATTTTATACAGCCTAACATCAAAAGTGCACTTGAAATATTTTATTACCACACAAGCACCTAAAATAAACAATAAGTTCGTTGATATGACAGTTGACCTTTGCAGATTCTACCAAACTCCTCCGCCAATTTTGGGTCTAAACACTTGAAATTGTAGATGTAGGTTACCTGGACATGAGTCAAACTTTTTAATATATATATATACATATGCACATAAAGTTATGAACAGTACATAGGGCCCAAGCAAAATCAGGCTGAACTGCTAGTATATATAAGTGACCTAGTGTATCCATCTGAGAAACGGTCTCTACCAAATTCATCTGTCAATTTTTGATCTAGTGACTTGATACTTGATGCATGGAAAATTTGTATCTGTGGAACAAATTTGATTTGTTTTTTTAACTGGTAGAAATAGCTGCTAAGGGAGGCAAAAGTTTTAAAAAATCAAACTTGGCAGGTGTAAGTCAACTTGAACTGCTCTTTGACACATGTGCAAATATACATTTATACCTTTTACAATGTTATTTTTTTAGATTTTTATGTATGTAAGGACATAGTACAGATGGTAATGAATAAGTCTGTAGAGTTATATGTTTTGGTTTCGATTCTATCTGATGGTACTCAAGTAATTTTTTTTTATTTTTAAAAAATCACTATTATATATTGGGTGCAATATAATAATAAATAGATTATTGGTTCTCTAATAATAAATACGAAATCTGCATAAATTAAAAGAAAATATATTTAAGAAAATTCTAGGACCGGGCAACGCTGTGTGGCCTGCTAGTTTATTATATAAAAAGCCTATAACCGAAACTTAATATATGTAAGTATTTAGATTCTTTTAAAAAATAGAATTCATTGAAGAAATTTCAATGGGGGTTACGTTAGTATAGATAATTTGAGGTAAGTTTGATCTCTCAAGATTTGGAAAGTCGACTAAACAATCTGTCTTAGAAAATCAGATGTTATCTGGTTTCGATTAGTGACCCACATCACTTCACCCCACAGTGTCTAGAAGCAAAAATAGTGATCGATAAAGGAGTCAGAATTTATTCTTTGATGCGATTTGTAAAAATAAATACCAGGCACAAATGATATTTTAACATTTCCGGGTATGGAGCCAAGTCAGAATATTGATCATAGAAACACACACACACACAAGTCATATACCATCCACTATGACTACGAAATTCCTATAGCTATATACAGAAAATGAGGCTATTAAGCCCGATATAGTTGGACAAGAAGGAGAAAGTAGCAACCTTAGTTGAAGTAAGCGTCCCTAATGATGCTGGCCTTAACAGAGCAGAGAGGGAGAAAATAACAAAATACCAAGGACTTATGTACGATATGAAAAAGAAACTGAAATCTTAAGTATCAATATATATGTGTGTGTGTGTGTGTGTGTGTCTTTTAGGGTACTAAACAATTTAATGGTTCTTTGTTCACACCTTACTGCAGTTTTATATATTAACGTTATTAACATCCTTATTCATTTTGATGTACACACGCACCGCCATACATATATATATATATATATATATATATATATGATGCTGACATTAACAGAGCTGAGAGGGAGAAAATAACAAAATACCACGGACTTATGTATGACATGAAAAAGAAACTGGAATCTTAAGAAGGTATCAATCATACCAGTCATTAATAGGAGCAACTGGGCTAATGAAAAAGAATTTCAAAAACTATCTTGTGAATATACCCGGTGAACCAAGTGCAAAAGAAATACAAACAATAGCACTTAAAGGGACGGTTAGAATCTTAAAAAGATGTCTCGGTTGGAGTAACTAAACTAATGGGAGAATGTTTGGCATCCGGTAGAATGCCTCATCCCCAGCAAAAATAAAGTGATAAGAAAATAAAAACAAAAGTGAAACACAGACACACACACACATTTCTCTTAGTGTATGTGTCTATCCATTCTACTTTCCTTCGGAGACTATTGAACCATTTTGGCTTAAATTTTGTATGAACATTTGTTATGATAAGGTGGAGCAAACTAAGTATTATGGTATCCACTTAGGGATTGATAGGGATGATTAGGTAATGATCACCACAATACTGCATTTACTCTAGAATTTTTCTTGGAAACTACTGGGCCAATCTGACTGAAATTTTGTATGATAATATACAGTAAATTAAGTATTATAGTGTTCAATCGATATACAGTTAGGGATTAGTAAAGATTAGTCCCAACAATATGAAATTTACTCTAGAAAACTTCTCTGAAACTACAGTCGATCTAGCTGAAATTTTGTATGGACTGTTGTTCTAAGATGCAGCAAACTAAGTATTATGGTATCTAGGTTATGCACAGTTTGGGATTAATTCATATAGAATTTAATGTAAAAATTAGAATGAATTTTCAACCATGAATTTAGCATAAAGCACTAATTCTAAGGCTATAACTTTTTCCCGTTTTTCACAGCCTAAAAATCTAGTACAAGCAGTATATACATATATATATATATATATACTGTGTCAATCGCTTTATTGCAGATTAGTAAAATATCAATATTTCACTAAATATACGTCATAACACAACAAAATGAAAATTATATCATCAAACGACTCCTTTAAGGTTAGTTATTTCCCAAAATACTTATTCAGATTCATGCGATATTCACAAAGTTATGTCATTTTATTTTTTATCGAAGAATTTCCATTGTCTATCGCTTTATTGCAGGTCTCTTAAAATATTGTTTAAGGGCAAAAATACAATGTCTTATCTTGCAAACTTTACTTTTTGTTATATTTTTCTGTCAAAGAATAATTAACAAAAATATATCCTAGGTATGGGGCCTCATATAAATTAATTATTTGTCGACATATTCACAATTTTTTAAAAATAAGTTAAAACAACCTTTTGTCCCCTGAGGAAGTCAATTCTTTGATCTTAAAAGGAGTCTAGCAACATCAACTATGTTCCTCCACAAGACATCCTTTGAAGTAAATTGCTCTCCTGCCTCATAAACTCCTCTTTTTAATATTGACCAGAGATATTCAATGGGGTTAAGGTCTGGAGAACTCAGTGGTCAGGTTATGAGAGTTTCCCCAACGAATTCCAGAGATTCAAGGACGGATGCAGAATGGGATGGTACATTGTCATGTATAAAAATCGTCTGAAAGTGATTTGCAATGGTAGGTCATCTAGCCATGTTGACAAATGATTATCCAAAAAGGCTGTGTACGCATTGCTGGTAAGCTTTACATCCTCTGGTGGTCGGAATGGTCCAACCAACTTATCCCCAATGATTCCCGGCCAAAACATGATGCCTCCACCTCCTTGTTGATGATGAACTCTGTAATGGGTCAGAGTTCTGTTCGGGTTTCAAACTTTGGTCCATCTATCCGGATCGTCAAGAGTAGCATGGGCCTCACCCCTAAACAGGATCTGTTGGAAATCCATTTTCATGTAATTCTGTGTCCAAGCCATTCGTTTTTCCCTATGTTGTTTGCTCAATTGATGCAGTGGAAGAGATTTGATGTTCCTTGCAATCTCATTCAACACATTGTATTGGGCATGCCTGGATCTTGGAGCAATTCCAGCTTTTGCAAAAATGAAAGCACTAGTGCTGTTTGTGTTTCGGTTGACTTCCCTCTGAATTTTCCGAATATCACAATCTAAAAGGTTTCTTCTGATGCCCTTATTTTTCTGGATTTGGTGTTCAGGTTGTTCAAAAATGCAGCCAAGTTTTTTGGATCCCATTCCAGCTCTCTGGCTAAATTTTTGATGGACAATCCTGTGAGTCCAGCAACTATCCTTTCCTTTTCGATAACCTTTATTCGCCTGATTTTTTTGGCATTGGAATATATCTGCAATAAAGCGATGGACAGTAAAATTTCTTTGATAATAAATAAAATGCCATAACTTCGTGAATATAGCATGAATTTGAATAAAATTTAGGGAAATAACTAAACTTAAAGTAACCCTTTGATGGTACAATTTTCATTTTTTTGTGACATATTACTTAGGGAAATATTGATATTTTACTTATATGCAATAAAACGAATGACAGTTTATATATATATATGTTAGTGTTGTACCGATTAATCGGAATCGGAAAAATCTGTAATTTTTGGGGTATCGGAAAAATTTGTGCCTAATTCCCGATTCCAAAACCGATTCTTTTAATATTTTATTATGTTAATTTTTCATTGCTGATAAATATTTATTCCTTTTAAACTAGTAGTAAAACTAACCTCTATAGATCATGATAACATTAAAAGAAGATCTAAATTTATTTTATTTGCGTAAAATAAACAAAACAAAATTTGAAACTTTGAGAAAATTCGCTAGATAACCTTTAGAAGAATGCAGTTTATTTTCAAGGTATTGAAAAAATTGTTTAAATTTAAAGAAATATTTTGTCAAGAAAATAATATCAAACATTATTGCTAATTAAATCAAAAGTAGAATATAATAGTGTTGGATTTTGTCCGGTTAGGTTTTTGTCTGCTCCCTTCCTCAGCATTGGCAAATATGACAAGGAATGGCGAAAGGTGTGAAAAGGATTGGCCTTGAATTGAATTTGAAATGAAATTTGAATGAAATTGAAGTGTCATGCTTCCGTGTGATTTTCTTTGATTCTGCTGGTATCATTTATGTTTATACTTAGGGATTCCTATGGCGGCGCCAATGCAGCCTAGAGCCCACCAATCTCACTCCCCTATATAAGACAATAAAAACCTAGACCACTAACTGAAAGTATTTGGGGGGTAATTAACATCTTCATACCGTTTGGCAACATAAAATGTAAGTGTATTTTTAAATAACTATTTTAAAGATATTCAAAATGTGTTTCATGATTTAAAAATTAATTACCAGCATATTTTTACTTTATTTTTGTTTAATATTTATTTTAATGTGATGCAAAAGTTCAAATTGTTTTTTTTTTGTAAAAGTCAAATATATTCTTTTGTTAGGTAGAAGTGTAACTTATCTTGCCTTTGGTAACGTTTATTAGGTGGGTTTCTACTAGTATATTGCTTAATTTTTAAGTCATTATCGAGAGTTAAAAGTCGTATGTCGGCCTTTTTTCTTGTTCTTACATAACATCGGGTGAACATAGTGACATTTCTTGCATGCATTTCTATCAGTACTTTGATTTCTGATTTCTGAGCTATTATCGAGGCTCGAGTATGGCTTAAATAATATCACCATTTTTATTTTGTTTTAACTCAATAGGCTTTACACTACCATTATTTTAAGTTAAAAAACACTTTAAAATAAGTTAAAGTGCAAGAAAAGAAAAGAAAAAATTATCCAGGTAGTTGAAAATGTAGCTTCGCTTGTTTTTGGTAACATTTATTCGTTGTGTATTCATTTATTTCGCCCCCTTTTCTTCCTTTCTTATTCTGAAAAATCATCCACCAGACGAGAAGCAAAAAAATAATAAATTTAAGAATTTATAGTGTCTGTTTTACAGGTAAATTTAACAGAAAATGAACCTCCATATCCAAGTAATTCTAACGTTTAAGTACAGTTAAACAAAGATTGCTATAATATGTAAGTTCTGTGCATTTATGTATGTGGGAGGTTACTTTTTAAGTGATAATATGCGGGTTTTATGAACTTACTTACCAGCCTAATTTAGGGTAAATTGTAAAAGAATTTAATGAACAATCATCATAATTTATAATGGCCTGAAAATAAAGACGATTTTACTTTAAATATATATACTAAACTGATCCCACTTTCTAAATTTTAAATTAGTTGTTTTTTTTTTATTTTTTATTTTTTTTTTTTTTAATATGTTCACATAATCGCCTAAAAATGTAGAATCTCATTTTGTCTGGGGTGTGTGAGTTAGTTTACATGTGATTCTATTTACTTGTCGTTCCCTACCCGAAGATAGTGTTAGACACAAGGTCGGTTTTTAATATAGGGAATCCAGCTCTCCCAAAAGGGATACTCTGGATTGAAACGGCAATGAAACTTGTTTCAGTCTAGAAGGATTTTTCTGTCAGTGGCAGAGGACATAAAGGATAAAGTGTAATATCAGAACAGATACTACACTTTGAATTATTTATTGGATAAAATATATAGCATATTTTCACAAATTAGGCACAATACCATCAAATGTGTGTGAAATTGGAAGTTGTGGTAATACTCTATCTTACACTATCTAGAATCATTTCAGTTATCACAATAGCACATTTATTCTAGAGGTCATGATATTTACAATATCCATAATTTTAATTTTCAAAATAGATTTTAAGACCGTCCTGAAGAGGGATTTAGTGGGCTACGCTAGTTTTAAATGGGAACTAAATCATCTCCCCAATGATATTTAAAAATAAATATTGCTAAATATTTTACTTTGTTATTTTGAAGCTATGTGTTCTTGGTGCTCGGTAAAATTGCAAGGGAATAAATAGCAGGGTAAAAGTGGCAACGGCAAAAATGGTAAAAATGGACCGCATTTTAGTAACAGAAAATTAGGACTGTTGGAGAAGTGCCGGGCTCAACTCTCTACCCTCTAGTTTAAAATATGGCTAACCCCTCATCACCAAATTTTAAAATGACTATTTGTAAATAAGTATTTACACTAATGGGAGTTGTTAGGTTCTCACTCATATAGTTTAAAAGAGGGGTGTCCCTCCATGTTTGAAAATAGATATTTTGAAAAGTGTTTACTCACTCGGTAAAAATCGTAAATGAATTCCAGGTGTCCAGAAAATTGCTTTAAGACGAGGCTAACCCCCTTCCCTCCAATTTTTTGTATTAATATAATAATTGTTGAAGAACTTCTTCTAGAGTGAGGTCATTTTTATTTTTGTTCTGATCCAAAGTGCCCCTTTTTGGGGAGCTGTATATTTCTCACATTAAAAAATAACCTTGTGTTTAACTTTGCATTCATGGGGATGCGAGTAAATAGGAACAATAGTAAATACTTTTTAATGCATTTTTAAAACTATATCTCAAAAACTAAACAAAGCAAAACAAATGATTCAGAAAAGTGAAAAAAATAAATTGTTTTTAGAATTTTCTTTTTTTTTTGGCTTTTGGATTAAAGATGTATCTACGTTTGTTTTTTTTTTTTAATTTGACAAACTTCTCATGTTTTCTGTTCATTTATAGTATACACTATTTTAATAAACCTATTGTGAGATATTAACCGATATTTTTCAATTTGCCATTTTTACCTATTTATTCACTTCTGCCATTTTTACCTAAATTCAAGTGTTCTCATCTTCAAAATAATATGCAAAGTAGACTTTTATTTTAATTTTATACATATAACGTCTGCCCTTACCTGATGTTGCCCGCTAGCCTTTTTACCTTCATTTTTTTTTCTTTTGCTTCTATTCTCAGTCTTTTAATCTAGCCGTTTATTTTACTAATTTTTTTTTTTTTTTAAATAGAAAGTTAAATTTATTTTTATTAATCAAATAGTTATGATATTGGTTTTTACAATAAAGTTGATCTAATGCCTATTCATAAAAATGATTGGATCTGAAAGGTTTTCAATCTTTTAATACATAAGCATTTACTAAGAATCAAAGTTCTTAGTGAACTCTGAAGCTAGTTTAAACAAATTTCTATAATTTAATGTAAACCAAAATACTTGATGCACTCATCCTTAGAATAATGTTGCAATATTGTGTCTTATTTTCAGAATAAATGTTAAAATTGAATTATCCTCAGTGTGCTGCATTGATTGAAAATGCACAAATATTATTTTGAGGAAATTGCTCATGTCAGCTTAAAATAAGTGAAGAAAATATAACTTTTGTTTATTATACAATTCATAAAACATTGTTTAAATCTTTATAAAATCTATACATAAATAAAATCAAAATATTATTAACTGGTGTTTATTATTTTCAAACAAAAATTATGGCAATCAGATCCAGTGCTAAGCAGCAAAGTATAGTTTGGAAATTTTTAAAGATTTCTGATGATAATCAAAAGAAATCAATATGCCAATTGTGCAATAAGCAGATAACTAGAGGCACACACATTGCTTCTTTTACCACAACAAACATGTTGAAACACTTATATACACAACAAACATGTTGAAACACATACATACACAACAAACATGTTGAAACACTTACATACACAGCATCGCAAAGATCTTCAAAAAGAAAAAGACGAGAAAAGGAAAGAAGAGGTGAAAAGAGCACAGCCAATCGATGATTTAACTATGAAACGCGCCAAAATTGTCAGAGATTCCTTTAAGCAACAAACCTTGCACGGCATTGTTGCTGAAAATAAAACTTGGGATATAAATGATAGGAAAGCTCAAAAAATTCACAGATATATTGGTGAAATGATACCAATTGACTTACAACTTTTTCTGTTGTAGAAGACCTTGGTTTCAAAAGACTATTGAAGCACATTTGTCCAAATTATATAATACCTTCTAGAAAGTATATCAAAGAAAATATTGTGCATGATATATATAGGAAGGTCAGAAATAAGATACAGGAGGAAATAAACACTGCTAGTTATGTATCTCTTACCAGTGATGGTTGGTTTGTTGGTATAGCGAACTTATCTTTTCTAAGCGTGACATCTCATTGGATCAATGAAAACTTTAGGCAAAGAAATTCAGTTTTAAGAATCACTCCATTTAAAGAATCACACACTGCAGTCAATATTAGTGAAATTATTAAAAATGCAGTATAAGAATTTGATATTTCTTGCAAAATCCATGTTCTTATACGAGATAATGCAGCTAATATGGCAGCAGCAACTGTGCAAACGAATTATTCAGCTTTACCATGTTTTCTACACACGTTACAGTTGACGATTAATGATGCCATTTTTACAAAGACATTTGTGAAGGTCATGATATCTGTTTGTAAACAAATAGTTGGGCACTTCAACCATTCACCTGCAGCTTTTGCAAAGTACCAGGAATACCAGAAAAAATTTAATTTGCCCAACCATAGATTTATTCAGGATGTGAATACAAGATGGAACAGTCAATATGCTATGCTCTCAAGAGTATTCGAACAAAAGAATGCTCTTATTTCATATTGCAGTGAGCATGTAAAACCACATTCTTTGGAATCCAATCAATGGAAGATATTAGAAAAAATACTAAAAATACTGAAACAATTTAATGAATGCACAAATGTACTGTCTAGCAGAGAAGCAACTGCGTCTTATATTATACCACAAATTAAAGTGATTCATCACTTTTATAAAGGGGAAAAGATAGAGGATTATTTCATGGGTTAGATTCAACACTTTTAGCATGGAAAACTTCTTTTAATGCTAGATTTAATATTTACAGGATAAAAACCTTATTCTAGCAACATGCCTCGATCTCAGATTCAAGTCTGGTTTCCTTGAAAATAACTACAGTGGCCTGCCCCATGAAAAGGTTATTACAGAATGGTTAACACAAGATATCAATGCTATAACCAAAGAAAAAATAGACACGTCGCCCAATGTATCAAAAGTTATGGAGACTGATGTGTCTGACGTATCTGTGGAGAAAAGTGATGATAATTACTTTAATTTTAGTTTGGAAAAATGCCTCACTGAATTAAAGAAAAAAGACAAAGAAAAGGTCGGACCAGTAAAGAATGAATTAGACAGTGGAATAAACAAACAAATATACTCATTAAAAATAGAAATTGAAAAATATCAAAAATTAAAAAATATAAAATGCAACAATTATATTTTTCAATGGTGGAATTCAAATAAATATGAATTTCCCATCCTGGCATCTTTAACCAGGAAATATTTATCAGCACCCCCGTCTTCTGTTGAAAGTGGACGATTATTTAGTATTTTAGGTAATATTTATTTACCAAGTAGAAATCGTCTGAAAGGTGAAACTGGAGAAATGTTAATGTTTTTACATTATAATTTAAGAATTTTAGGACTTAAATATGAGTAACAACGAGATACTTAAGTGTATTACATAACTAAATTATTCTCTTGTAATCATTGTAATTAACCAAATTCTTTTTTAATTAAAAAAAGAATATTTATCATTATTTCAAAAGTTTTCATATTTATTTTCTACTAAATGTTACATTTTCCTACAAAAACATGAGTTTGCTTAATCTTTCCCACATGAATCTTTCTAAAAAAACATATTTTTGTAAACTCAGTTATATAAATGTTTTGCAATTCTATCATGTTTTTTTGATTTTTCATTTACAAAATATTGTTACTGTTATGTTAGCATTTTCTAGCTAATAATCATAATATTCTTCATTGTATCATTTATTTCCATTTTAATATAAATACACGTTCGTTTCATATGGTTGATTTTCTACCTTAGCCATAACGTAACCTTTATTTTAATTGTTGATGTGGTTTTTGGCATACTTCCATTGTCGTCTAAAATGAGCCTACCAATGCCAGGGACTATGCCACACCTTGTTCATTCAATTTTCTACACCAACTTTAGTATAAAACAATCTTAAAAATATTTCAGATAGCCACCCAAAAGTATTAAACGTAAAATTGAGCACCCGGAGATGGAGGAGTACTGAAAAATCAGATATAATATTTTTCCAATTTCTAATATTTTTTACAAGATATTTTCGTATGAAGTTTTAGGACAATTCGATATCCGAATAAATTTAATTATTGACAAACAAACAGTTAATTGGTATAGAAAAATATTTGTTGTAATTTAAAAAAATATCAATGCAGTAAAGAGGTGAGGAATGACAAAAAATCTAAACGAAACAACTTTTACTAAAAACAAGACAATGTAATTTTCTACCGATCTATGTAATTTGAGATGGAGAAATAGACTCTTAGATTTATTATTTCTGAATTTGTTATGGTTGCATTTTTGGCCAAAACATGATTAATAAAAAAAGCAATGAATTTTGTTTTGTATTTTTATAGGGGAATCGCTTTCAACTTTCATTTAATTTTTTATTGGTTTAAGTAAATGTTTTAGAGGTCACTTGTCCATCCCAAATGGTTTAAAATGGTCAAGTATTTTTTCGCACCTAGTTGCCAAATGTTTACAGGCAGCTTCCCAGGGAGTTCACAGTTTAAGGTTAGAAGATTTCAAATGACTGGGAGAGTTTTATTTTATTTTTCTGGAGCCACTTTGTCTGACACCGGCTGTTTTTTTGTATCATTCTCGGAGGGGGGGGGGTCAGGTTTCGCAAATGTTAAAAATATACATGAATATATGGAAATGAATTTATCAAAGTCTGGATAAAATAGATAAAGAGAAAACATTTAGAAATTTTTAGATTTAGAAATTAGCGTGGCCAGAAACGATGATCATTTTACGTTAAATTTATATTTGAAACTGATCTCACACTCTAAATTCTAAAATAATCGTGGTACTTGTGCAGTTTATGTCCCCCATTAAAAAACGAAAATTAAAAAAAGAAAAAAAAAAAATTATATTCTACATACCCGTTATGGAATGAAGTTCTCATAAAAAATTTCACTTCATTTCATCAAGTTTTTATTTTTATCGCTAAAAGCATTCATTCGAGGCATTCGAAACAGTCAATCTAAACTACGCCATTAGCATTGATTTTGGTCGAAATATAATGGATTACTTCCCTTTGATATCAATTAAGCGATTTATTAGAGAAATTCCATGTTCCCGAGATTGAAAACAAACTGTAAAAACAAAACTACTTGATGAAATTTAGAATCGTCCCATCACTACTAGTTGTGCAAGTCTCCCACAAAAAATACCTTGAATCTTGAACAGTCTGTCCGCTGTTAGATGTGTAAAGCATTCTGATTTAGAGTCTTTGAAGTGAATCTCACAAATTCCTGTCTCTGGTTTAGCATGAATGGTCTTGTCCTCTTCATCTTTTTGTCGACGCTTGCTTGATTTCTTCATGA
The DNA here is from genome assembly GCF_053919585.1 of Euprymna scolopes. Classification (NCBI taxonomy): domain Eukaryota; kingdom Metazoa; phylum Mollusca; class Cephalopoda; order Sepiida; family Sepiolidae; genus Euprymna; species Euprymna scolopes. The sequence continues at coordinate 107,516,350 of NC_136491.1, forward strand.
TGATTGCATGACAGTGAATAAGATTAATATGTTACTATTAATATTTTTTTCGGATAGCATCTTTTTCAGCACTTATTAGCAATATAAGATTACATGACACTAAAATGGTTATATGCAAATAAAAGGGTATGGAATAATCTTTCATTTGTTATATAATATGTCATTCCAGCATCAGTTAGAATGATAATATAGATTAATATAAATATAATAATAATAATAATAATAATAATATATATATATAATTATATAATAATAATAATAATAATATATATAATTATATAATAATAATAATAATAATAATAATAATAATATATATATATAATTATATAATAATAATAATAAATATATAATTATATAATAATAATATATATATAATTAAAATAATATATCAAATGAAATAATCTTCATTTGATATATAATATATCATTCCAGGATCAATTAGAATGAGTATATAACTTAATATACATATATAATAATAATAATAATAATAATAATAATAATAATAATAATAACAACAACAACATATCAAATGAAATAATCTTTCATTTGTATATATAATATGTCATTCCAGGATCAATTAGAATGATAATATAACTTAATATAAATATTATATATAATAATAATAATAATAATAATAATAATAATAATAATATATTAATAATAATAATAATATATCAAATGAAATAATCTTTCATTTGATATATAATATGTCATTCCAGGATCAATTAGAATGATAATATAACTTAATATAAATATTATATATAATAATAATAATAATAATATATTAATAATAATAATAATATATCAAATGAAATAATCTTTCATTTGATATATAATATGTCATTCCAGGATCAATTAGAATGAGTATATAACTTAATATAAATATAATAATAATAATAATAATAATAATAATAATAATAATATATTAAGGCAAAGGGACAACATTACATTAATTTTTGTCAAACGTCAAAGGCAATTTTGATGGTAGGGGGTAGATTACATGCGACAAACTAACAGTGCATCCCCAATTTTTTAATGTTAACATTTTTTTTTCTTTATCTAGACATCCCAAGCTTTCCAACGATACCATTTATGATTGGTTATGGAAGGGTGCACGGTCGACTCCGCTGGCCCATGGACTATAAAGTTCTTAATCAAAGATTAAGTCTGGAGATTTGCCATTTCCACATATCATGGAAAATAACTGTATAATTGAGACCCAATACAGAAAAGTTTGTTTGGTAGAATGGTATGAAGAACCATATTTTGCAGAGAATGGCATTCCTCCAGACTCTCTTAAATTCTGGCACAGTGTGGCTAAACATGATAATTTTAAGGAACTTGCAGTATATGCTTTAACATCCCTAATACCCCCCCTCCCCCGCAAATAATGCAACTATTGAAAGAATGATTTTTTTAGTTACTGCTATCAGAACAAAGCCTCGTAATAGAATTCAAAGTAAATTACTGGATGCTATTGTAAGAGTTCATTTTTACCATTTATGTAACAGTATTTGTTGCAAAGGCTTTATATACACAGCTAAAATGATAAAACTACCCAACAGTGACAATTTTTGCAGTAAAGAAAGAAGCACCACAAATAATGATGAAATTAAATGATTTAGAAGACGTTCTCCACTATTTCCTATGAACTTTCAACTTATTACCTTTTATTTCTTTGCCATGTTATAGACATTTTCGCAAAGAATTATGTTTCTCTTTGCTACCATTAACCAAATTTAAATACTGTCTTTTGCGCTGTTATAAATAATATATATGTTCAGATGTGTCATTTATACAATGTCATTTTACTCCATTGGAAAATGTTCTATTAATTATTGTACACACATTAAATTCTACAGACTTGCAGTTCTGCATCTTTCGTATTTATATAAAAAAATCAGAACAACTGAACTTTCTGGACAAGTTATATTTCTGTTACCTTTCTACCATATTTACCTCTGTTCTGACATTCTATTCTCATGGACAAACGTGTATGTGCATAGCTAGCAATGTCAGAAACTGATCGTAAGGATGCGTGAAAAAATTTTTAATAATTCGACCTTCTATCTTTACAAGCTTATAACTACTTGAAAAATGTAATTCAAACCCTAATTTTTTTTCAATTAAATTAAATTTAATTAAAGCAAAGACCAAATTAAAAAAAAAAACAGGTTTAATAGTAAATTATGCAATATTTGTTTTTTAAATCGGTTTTCTTTAAAAAAGATTTGTAGAAAATCAACAAAATTTTACTTACTTTGGTTATAAAATTCGATATAAATTCCAAAAAATTGAATGTTTAGTTCCATTCTTCATTGTTTAGGATTCATCCATACTTATATTTTAAATTCCATTTATTTTTTAAATAAAATAATTGTTTAAATGACTAATTGAAAAAAGTGTGATTACACAAGCAGTTTTACGTCTTTATCAAAAAACCGGAAGTAGCTGTTTGTCCTTGTTTAGAACTACGGATGGACAGAAGGCAGTAAAAACCACATGTTTGAGTTAGCTGTCTAGCCTTGTGTCTGAAGAAATATGTGTTCCCGTAGATTTTACTTATATGTTGTTGTCTTTAAAAAAAAAAAATACAGTCGAGGATTTTTTTTTCTTTTCTAAAAGAAATACATAAATATTTAATTTATTATATTTTCATTCTTTATTGAGTGAAAAATTTTTTTTTTTATATCTTAAAAAAGAAAGATCATAAAATGTGTTTTCAATCGATATTTATTCAATAAGGGACCAGTTTTCCTACCTAGCGAAAGGGGATGAGTTTTCCGGGGTCGAGTTTTCCAGAGACGAGTTTTCCGGGCATCCATTTTTCAGTTATATTGAAGACGTTGACTCTTAAATGTTTGCGTGTTCCTCTTTTTGTTTTATTTTCTTAACGGTAAGGGTGCAAAGTCCTTTATGGAATTGAAACCGTGGCCTCTTTGATATCATTTTGAGGGTAATTAAAAAATATACTTAAATATAAATAAATTCACACTGTGATATCTATAATGGTCTATAATTTTTTTAAATCGTACTGGAGGACGTTAAAGAAAGAATAACATGAGAAAATGAAATTTAGGAAACCTCGTTCATTTTTGCTAGGTAGGAAAACTGATTCATCATTGAATAAATATCGATTGAAAACAGATTTTATGGCCATTCTTGAAGGAGATATTGTTTTTCAAAGGGAATGCACATCTCATAATATGAAAAAAAACCCAAACATTTTTACTTGTTTACTGTTGTTTTAAAAAAATAAAATATTTGTCTCTTGGCCTTCGGGTCAAGATCACTAACAACCCAGTAGGATTTATTTTTTGTTTTTGATATATAGCGAATTCTTAATAGGATGCTATAAAAAAGGTATAATCAAGGACCTAGGTCTGAGGCTAAGAAATTTATCCTAACACATCAATGACAACTGGCTGAGAGAGAAAGAGAAAAAGAACGTCTTACCTCTTGCAACAGATGCCGTCGGTTGCGACCTCAGGTATTAGTCCTTGTGGTCCCGTAATAATTCTTTATCAATACAATTGATTGAGAAAGAAAAAACAAAGGAACTACCAAGACGGTGTCCCAATTGTAAATAGGAGAAGAAGAAAAGAAAAGGAAAGAGAAGAAAAGGAACAACTTCAGACACGGTGTGAACCGATTGTAAAGATGGGGGTAAAAAAATAATAATCAAGCTAGTCAACCCATACAATTTTATAGAAGGTCTAGGGTCACATGATTTATCCATTAGTATAAAAAACAATCACAAAGGGAAAGACGCTTTCGCATCCATCTCTCAAAACCCGAGGTCATTGAAGGTAGGAAAGATTTTCTTATACACTCCCGTCTCAAGAGAGAAAAAAAAAAAAATAAGTAAATAAAATAAATGAATAAATAAATAGTAAACAGTGAAGTTGTCTGAGTACATTTTAATACAAATAACTGTTAATTTTGGGTCCAAACACTCAAAATTCTAAATTTAGATTCCCGGGACATGGATCCAACTTGATAAATTGAACAAATCCAAGAAAAATAAGTTTTAAGGGTTCGAAACAAAACCCCCCCCAAAAAACTGAACCTTCAGCCAATCCCCGGTCCAAACATTCCAAACCAACATAAAGTGTATTCAGACATAGGGCAAGCTTCGTAATCGGTTTTTGTCAAAATTTGACTGCCAAGTCGGCTGAACTGCTAGTAAATAAATAAAAATAAAGGATAAAGAGAAAAGGAAGAGAAAAAAAAAAATGGGAGAGGTAAATAAATAATTACCTATTTTCTGAGAGTGGACTGTTAGTGAATTGAATGTAGGCAATTCCAACAGTACCAATTCTCACCCTCTGGGGGAACTTGCTGAATACCTACGCAGTTGAAATGGTACCATTGATTGCATTCATCACAGCATATCATTGGACTACCATTATCCGGTAGAACACATCCTGGGCAAATACATGCATGTTCAGCATCATTTAATAAATTATCCACCATCATATCATGGGATAATGAAGGATCCTGGTTGAGGCAACTTCCACACCGCCAACTCTCCTCTTCTGGTGGAGGTCGATATAGACCAACACAGGAAAAATGGTACCAGTCATCACAGCAGTCACAACATATCATGGCACTGCCATTGTCTGGTTCACCACAATCAGGGCAAATCCAACCAAGCTCTGTGCCCTCTTCAATAGGGTCTTCAAGTACAGATGTACAGCCATTCAGATTGTCATCAGCATTCCTCATCAAGGAATCAAGTCCATCAATGGGTTCTTGAATAGACGACTCCAAGGGATAGAGGTGCTTCAGGGAATGAACTTGCAAGGAGCCATCTCCTCGTTTTATCTGAGCAGATCTCACCAATCCGTCATCTCCTGTAAATAGACGTGTGACCCTACCCAATGCCCAAAATGGTCGAGGTTTGTTAGGGAGTTTGATTGTGACTACATCTCCCACACAAACAACTGGTGAAGTCCCTCCTTGTTGTCTTTGGGCATGCTCTCTTATACTAAGCAGATAATCTTCGTACCAAATTTTCTTAAATCTTTTTAATGCATCATTCCTGCAATTTAAGGACTCTAAGAGTTGTTTCCGAGAGGGAGGTTCTAGTTGATAAATACCCTCCCCATCCATTCTCAAAATCAAACGAGGGTTTACTACAGGGCGTAAAAAGTGATTTGGACTTATTATTTCCAAACTTGAGTCAGATGAACTTCTGTAAGTCAAGGGACGGTCATTTATGGCATTTTGTACATCAGAAATAATTGTCAGGAGATCGAAATAATCATGACTAGCTCGTCCAATTAATTTATACAAGCAAGACTTGATGGTTTTAATCAGTCTTTCCCATACACCTCCATACCAAGGAGAGTGTACAGGGATCTTAACATGCTTGATTTGGCATGTCCCCAATTTCTCCCTGAATTCACTGGAAGCAATCACCTCATGAATCATGTCACATCCAGCCACAAATGACTTAGCATTGTCACTATAAATATGTGAAGGAATCCCATAAATATTTGAAAATCGAATCAGGGCCATTAGGAATGAGTGAACAGACATATCCTCAATCAGTTCTAGATGAACTGACCGTACCTCCAAACAAGTAAAGACCAGGATATACATCTTCACCCTCTCCCCACCTCTCAGAACCCACAGATGACCCGTATAGTCTACTCCTGTGTGCAAAAATGGTCTTATCATATTCACCCGATGTTTAGGTAAATCAGTCATTTTGGGGTAGGTAAATGGAATAGAGTTAAATTTCTGGCACAAGGAGCATCCTGATAAAATTCTCTTTACCGCCTGCCTACCCTGGGGTATCCAGTACCCAGATAACCTGACCTTATTCAAGGTAGCAGGAACACCCAGATGCTTACACTGGTGGTGACAGTCCAATATTATGAGATTAGAAAGATGGTGATCCTTAGCAATAAGCAAGGGATTAACTATTTCGTATTCATATACAGAGACCTTCCCAATTCTTCCCTTGGATCGAATTAATCCTTCCTTATCCAAAAAAAGGTTTAGACTTCCCACTCTCGGTGGTATTGACCTACCTGAAGGATTTTGTAAGTATTCTAATTCCTCCCAGAAGGATTGTCTCTGCATTACTTTAATCAAGTGTGTCCGAGCCATCTTACCAAAGTCGGAGTCTCTTTTCCTCAACCTATTAATAAACTTGAACACACATGTGGTGACATTTAATAGTTTAGACAATGAAGAATATCTATCATATTGCACAACTGGCTCCTCCTGGCTGTGCGAAACAGCACAAACCATCGAAGATACAATCTTTTTGCTTTCTGGGCTCAAACAATTCAAAGGATTTTCAGGCCAAGAAATCGGTTGGTCTCTTAGCCAAGACGGTCCAGAAACCCAATATTCCAAATTGGCCCTCAGTTTAGAGGTAGGAATACCCCTGGTGATAAGGTCAGCGGGATTCTGTGCAGTAGGCACATATTTAAACTGAATGGCCACACCAAATTTAGACATCAATTCAGCCTCCCATTGACTAATGTCCTTCAATCTATTCATGGCAAAAACATTCTTGCTATTAGTCCGCCTTGTGACCAACCAGGATAATACTATTTGTGAATCAACTGCAAGAAATACCTTTTTGAAACTTACATTAGAATAGGCCTTCAACAAAGTGGGAAGGCACTTGATGGCCAAGAAGGCCGATAAAAGCTCCAGAGTTGGTAAACTCTTCGATTTAAGAGGCGCCACCTTTGCCTTGGAAAAAACCAGAGATGAAACCTTCCCCTGGACTGCATATGCTGCAAATCCATATGCCCTTTTGGATGCATCGCAAAACAGAAATAATTCAGCTTCCCTCCCTTCATCAAGGGTTTTTCTAGGGAAGGTAACAGAACCAAGTTCTGACAATTCATGAGCGATGACTGCCCATTTGGATTGAAGTTCACTTGGCACAATTTCATCCCACTCAAAACCTAATTTCCACAACTCACTAACAAGAGTACGTGCCTGTATAGATACCGGCAAACATAATGAGAGTGGATCGAATATCCTTGATGCTTCAGACAGTATATGCCTTTTAGTTGCTGCCTCAGGGTTACAATTATAGGAAGCAATATTGATGGTATCAGCAAGAGGATCGTAACGATAACCTAATACCTTCTCCCAAGGACAGCTGTGACTCACAAGAGTACCATCTCTCCTCATTAAATCGTGTAATTCTGTATGATTAGAATTGCAAGATTGGAGTATGAATCCTCCTTCTTGCAATCTTTCTACTGCTCGTGTATACAAGCCCGTTAACTCATCCAAGGAATTGCTTGTTTTAATCAGATTATCTACATAAAAATTAGACTGTAACATCCCAGTGCAATCATCCAAAGGATAACGCCCAGCATGAAATTTTAGTATGCAATTCAAGATGAATGGGCTTGCACTAAACCCAAATAAGATTGTTGTGTAACGATAACACATTAGCTTATTATTTTTTCGCAGAAAGAAACAAAATTTATTCTTATCAGATTCACTAGATAATCGAATCATCAAGAATGCCTTCTTGATGTCTGCTAAAAATACATACCTATTTGTTCGGAAAAGCAGAGTTAAATCAAGCATGTCCCCTGTTAAGTTGATCCCAGGATAAGCAGCATCATTTAGAGAGACAGAGTTCTTAGTTTTAAAAGAACAGTTAAAAACTGGTCGAATTTTAGTTGTAGTTGTATGCTCGTCTTTGAACACAGGTCTATGTGGAACCCACACATAATGCTTGTATTCCTGAGGGGAGCATTCTAGGGGTTCAATTATCCCTTCTCTTTCTTGGTCTTCAAAAACCTTAATATACTCCTCATATAAGTCCTTCTTCTTTAAATTGAATGCTACTCTGTCCAGCACCTTAAGTGCTATATGATGGTTAGATTGAACCTGAGATAACTTGTCCTTATGCCAAGGCAATTTAACCAAATAATGACCATCTTTATAAACTATGTTTTGCATGAATTCTTCCATCTTTTGATTGTCATAGTCAGAAACCGATTCTATGTCAGGCAGTCCCAAGGATTCTAGACTAAACATCCATTCCAAGCCCCGATCCACAGTGCTTCCTTCAAAAATGTCGGCAAATGGATCCACATAGGTCGGAACAGGATTCACAATACTATTAATCAAAGAATCGTTACAATAGTACTGCCTGTCAATTTCATAGCTCAAGGCTCCCGGAGTTATAGCAATCTTACTGATTTGGTTCTCATGCAAAAAATGTTTTGTATTTCCTATGGGGATAATGCCAGCGGATGTCTGCCAAGCCGCACCATTCATGCATCGTGTTATCTTCATGGGACGCATATATTGAATCAAATCAATTCCCATGAGACCCCACAATTGTACACTGCCACTCTCTATCTCTGCAGCAAAGGTATAATTCAGTTTTCTTAGGTTTTCCCAAACCAGAGGAAGGTCTGGTACTTTGTGAGACAGATTCAATTCGCAATCAATTAGAATAGGTAGTTGGGGGGCTACTCCCGGCAAGACCTCTACAACTGCAGTTAACTGCTTGAAAATGCGGCGTTTTCTCCCCACAAAGGTCACAACGTCCATGGCCACCTCCTCCCATGAGTCTGGATCGCACTTCAGGTGCTGAAGAACCCTTTCAGAGAAATATGACCTCTGACTGCCCGAGTCAATAAGGCAATTCAGAGAAACTGAGGAGGCTCCCCTTTTAATTGTGATGTTGACCATTGGCAGTAGGTTTTGAATGTCCCCAAGTTTTGTACTTATGCTAGTATTTATTTCTGTTTTCTCTAGTACAAATTGAGGACACATAGAAGCATAATGCCTCCGAGACTTACAATACCTGCAAGGGAATCTAAATCCCTTGACTCCTGGACAGGCTTTCTGATCATGGCTGGCAACTGTGCAGAATTCACACAATCCAAGTTGCCTACAGCGTTGCAGGCGCTCATTGTATGAGGGATAGGTAGTACACTGAGAACTAGTGTGTCCATTTCTTGCACAAAAATTGCAATAAGGAATCTTGTCTTCCAAGTCTAGGTCTGCGTGAAAACTTTGTAATGCAGAATTTTTAGGTGGGCTTCTCGTCCAAACAGCATTTGACCTTGGCTTAAACCGTGGAATCATTTCTGTCTTAGGAGTTGAAATAGGTTTAATCCGGAGTAATGCTTTAATAACTTCGTGACTATACTGCAGTATGCAGTTCAAGCCAGGATATGGTGTGCTAGAGCCTCTAATGAGCTCTGCCTTTATCTCATCAGGGATCTTATCAAATAGGATATGAGCCACCAGACATCCACTTCCGGAGTCCTCAACTAAAAAATCATAACCATAGTCTGAATCTAACTCACCAAGTTCATACTGAACCTGGGAAAGATATTCCTTTAGTTGTTCATAAGACTTGTCCACCTTAGGTGTAGACTGCACTATTCTTTTAAAAATTTCTTCCCTAATGGCTTCTCTGTCCCAGTATTCCTCCTTTAAAATATTTATGGCCACATCATAATTATGGTCATTTTCTGACAGGTGATGGATCAGATGAAATGGCCGACCTATCACATATGCCTTAAGGCATATGAGTTTTTCCTTCTTTGAGCTCACTCCAGATGTGCAAAACTCAAAACGGGTTAGGAAATCCCGCAGGGCAAATTTATTGGTTTTATCAACGCCAGTAAATGTTGGACATGTTATTTTAGGCTTCGCTAATTCAATGCCAGATTGAGCTGGGGAAGGTAGAGTGGGAGGAGTTGAGGTTAGTAAAGGGGAATGGATCTCTGGAACCGGTAAGGAAGCATCTAACTGCGACAATGATTTATTCACCCTGGTTTTGTAAGTGAAACTGTCTGTCAAACAGCTCCTCATCTCAATCGATGGTGTCTCCTTCATTATTTTCTTGTCAATATGCAATAACTCTTGGAGCCACTGGAGAATGTCTCGTTTATGAAGTTCTAATACATCTCTCTCAAGAGGTTCAAGTCCACTAAGATTTTCTAGTGTTAAGTCTATCATCGTACGAGTGACTCTCTGATCTTCCAATAAGGATGACCGTGATGATTGTTCAACTTGTAAGGAATTCATTTTAATATAAAAAACAGTATCTGTTGCAATGTATAGCGAATTCTTAATAGGATGCTATAAAAAAGGTATAATCAAGGACCTAGGTCTGAGGCTAAGAAATTTATCCTAACACATCAATGACAACTGGCTGAGAGAGAAAGAGAAAAAGAACGTCTTACCTCTTGCAACAGATGCCGTCGGTTGCGACCTCAGGTATTAGTCCTTGTGGTCCCGTAATAATTCTTTATCAATACAATTGATTGAGAAAGAAAAAACAAAGGAACTACCAAGACGGTGTCCCAATTGTAAATAGGAGAAGAAGAAAAGAAAAGGAAAGAGAAGAAAAGGAACAACTTCAGACACGGTGTGAACCGATTGTAAAGATGGGGGTAAAAAAATAGGTATTTATTTTCAGAAAATTTACAAATAAAAATTCAGAAAAATTTGGCACAAGGCCGAAGATGGGGGAGGGGAAAGGACGGTCTTCTCTGACTAGTGCTAACTAATCTAACCTAACTAGTTCCTACTTTCACTCTACTTACACCATAATACCACATTCATACTATACATCCATCAGCGTATACATCCTTCATCAATCACCATAAGAACATCATACCATGATAACCTAATTAAAACCCTTAAGAAAGGGGGGTTTGGGAAGATAAAAATTTTATATACAAAATATAAATGAAATATTTACAATGTTAGTAACAAAAGACCCCCCCGTTGTTAAACTATGGCAGATACACCGATTCGCCAGTCGAAAGGGTGATGCGGGTCCGAACGCTTTATTTAAAACACCTCTTACGAAAACTTCGAAAGGGAACCCGCATCTCTGGCGAATCAAGCGACCTGTCACCTAATTGGGGAGGGGAGTGGGGTAAAAAAAAAAAAAAAAAAAAAAAAAAACAGGGGCAAACTTAAAAGGGGCCTAATGATCGCTATCACACACTAGCTAGGTTATGAACAAAGAAGCCTAAATAATGGTCCTACTCTTGCCTATATCGTGACCTACTCTGGACTAAAAACGAGTCAGGGCTGACGTTCGTTCCTGTCACCCAAAATTCTTTTTCCTAAGGAACATCCAAGAACCAGTCAAGACTTGCTTCTCTCACCCGACACACACGCGCAACTGACACCCACCTTTCAACAAAGTCTGACGGAGAGAGTCTAACTCTCTCGGCCTTGATACGATCCTTCAAATAATGACGGAAGAGTCGTATAAGGTCGAGGGGAGCAAAGTCCTCAGATCCATAGACCACTTTCATACGTGTGTTCCAGATAACACCTCTCATCACAGCTAGCAAGGTCAAACACAAATCTTTTCTGAGCCTATCCGTTGTCGGAGCCCAATTGCTACAGACATTAATAGGAGCCAAAGTTAATGAGGATGCGTTTAGTATGCGGACCATGAGACCTGTAACAAACTCAATCAGCGGCGTCACGATGCGACAATAAACGAAGGCATGACATAAAGTCTCGTCCTCATCGCCGCACCGTTTACAAATAGGCGAGTCCACCAAGCCAGCTGAGTGGAGTCTCTTACCGACCCAGAGAGCATCCCGAATTACCAGCCAGGTCAAGGAAGCCTCGTCGTTAGTGAGGCATCCTGACCCAGGCGCCCAAGGCCAGATTGAGCGGAGCTGCTCCTTCGTCAAAGGGAGCCTCCCACCGATGACATCCGTTACGGATCCCCTCACTAAAACCCGATATAATGCCTTTCGGGACAACAGCAGAGTGTTAGAGAGGCTTTCCTTCACTCTTAAGAGGGACTTCAGTGCGCGCCGGCACTCGCGATAGAAGGGGCATTCACCTCGGGGCAACCTGTGTGCCTCCCCCTCGGAGTAGTGCACCCCTCTCAAAGCCGCGAAGGCTTTCTTAGTGTCCTCCATCCAGAGGCCACCGTTTTCCCTATCTTGTGTGCACATTCGATCTAAGTAGTAGAGCCGTAGCGTGTATAGCCGAATCTCCACGTTTGGCATACCTAGACCGCCTTCAGAAGGATGTAGGTAGCAGACATCGCGACAGACCTTAGGGGCCCTTCCAAGCCATAAGAAGTTGAAAAGAGCCCTCTGCAAATATAGCAGTGTGTCTGACGGGATTGGAAGCACTGATAGACGATAAATAGCGATTGGATAGATGTGGGTATTACACACCTCCGCTCGCCCCTTTAATGAAAGGTTTCTACTGATCCACCGTGAAGCTGCAGACCGTACCGCTTTCAGAACCTCCGACCAATTTTTCTCCAGCTGGAGGTCAGGACCAAACCAGACGCCGAGTATCTTGCAAGGCCCATCGCTCCAACTAAAGGGCCCCTGAAGGGGCATACCCCTCCAGGCACCAATGCGCAAACCCGAAGACTTGTCGCAGTTAATTTTGGCCCCTGTTACCGTTTCATACAATCTGATTTCTACACCGACGACACTAATCTCAGCACTGCTCGTTACAAGCACAGTTACGTCGTCGGCATAGGCGGAGTACTTCGCCTGGGCATCCACACCTGGCAAAGTGATTCCGCGTAGGACCGGATTCACCCTTAGCCTGCGCAAAAATGGCTCGATCGCAAGCACATATAGCATGGGTGATAACGGGCACCCTTGACGAATGGAACGTGACAAACTGAAGGGTCTCGACCTCTTCCCATTTACTTCTACCATCACCGCGGGGTTAGCATAGAGAAGATGAACCCAAGAGCGAAATTGCGGGCCAAAACCGGCCGCCGATAAAACAGCCCCCAAGTACCGATGGTCAACCCTATCGAAGGCCTTGGACTGATCTAAATTGATCAGCGCGGCCTCAGTGTCGACTTTTTCTATCATCAGGCGTATCGAGTGCAAGTTATCCTGGATTGTCCTGCCCTTCACGGCACACGTTTGCTCGGGGCTAATAAGACGAGCCAGGACAAGCTGCAGACGATTTGCGAGAATCTTGGCCAAAATCTTTAACTCAGCGTTAAGCATCGTTAAGGGCCTGAAATTGCCTAACCCATCCCCTCCATCTTTGCTTTTACGAACAAGCTTTATCACACCCATGGTAAAGTACTTGGGGATTGAGCAATTCCTAAACCATGAGTTAAACAAAACCGTCAGTAAGGGGACGAAGATGTGCGACAACCTCAAATACACTTCGTAGGGAAGACCATCGATCCCCGGTGACTTATTAAGGCCGACCCGCTTTAAGGCTTCAATGACTTCATCCTCCGTTATGCCACCTTCGCACCTAGCCGCTTCGGTCGTCGAAAGACGAGAAAAGTAAGCCAAATAGGTGTCAAACTGTTCTAATGACAGACCGGGTTCCATGGAAAAAAGCTCCTGGAAATGGGATCTAAACGCCTCCAGCACACCCTGGTTTGTGGTCACGGTACGCCCGTCCGGCAATGTGACACGAGCGATGTGCCTATCAGCCGCTTGCCTAAGCTCCTCTGCACGCAGTTCAGCGGCCATGTTTGTTGCTTCCTGGGGCATTCTTTTTAACCTAGCCCTAATCGCTAAGGCTTGGTGCTCCTTTTCAGCAAGGGAGGCAAGCCGAGCCCTAATTATATTAACGCTAGCACTATCCCCCTCCTCCACCGCCCGATCTAGTCTAGACTCTAGTGTCACTTTAGCTGCCCTAGAATCTAGTTTGAGTCTTTTGCTAAAGTCAGCAGCAAAGGACCTAATGGCTTCCTTAACTTTTACCCACCACCTATTCCCAATAATTGCCCCCGTCAATTCCCGCTGTAGGGTTAGTAATAGCCCGTCACGGAAGCCCTTCACATCGAACAACGACGTGTTGAGCTTCCAGTAACCGGCTAATCTAGGCTTAGGTCTATCTAAGTTTACCCGTACACGAACAAGTCTGTGATCCGAGTAAACTATATTGTGGAAACTTGGACAATTCAATACTCCTACGTCGACTCGCCTAACTAAGAACCGGTCGATATAGCTCGAGAGCTGCATCGAATCGGAGCCGCCTCTACCTGTCCAAGTCCACACTAAGTCACGGGGCTTTTCATTTCGGAATTTGTCGATAAGATCAAACTTATCCACAAATTCACGAAATAAAACAGCATCCCGATCTCTGTTAGTTCCCCTAGATGTTAACCCAAATCGATCTAACTCGGGATCCAGGACGGCGTTCCAGTCTCCTGCTAAGATAACCGTTCTGGAAACATCTATGAACTGCTCGATCCGCCGAAAAAAACCAGCCAGCTCAGAATGGCTATTGGGCGCATAAACCCCAATAAGACGTAATGCCCTACCCTTTATGGTAGCATCCAAAACACATAGTCTTCCCTCCGGATCCAAGTAACACGGGTCACACAACGCATCTAGAGACCTTTTAACTAGCCAGGAAACCCCTCTCGAGCGAGAATTATAGTGCGCTAAGTAAGCCTCAAAGGTCTTAGACAGTGCACCCAAATGGTCACCAGGAATAAGGTGGGTTTCCTGCACACAACAGATATCCACTCCGAGGTGCTGCAGGTCCAAACTCAAGCGCCATTTGCGCGAGTCGGCCCTTAGCCCTCGGACATTTAAACTAGCAAGCTTGAGATCCATGGTGGTGCCTTAGGGTTGGGAACCAGGAACGAACATCGCGGTCGTGAGCATGCCGACGGCTCTCGTGAGGGAATAAGTACCCATCGTAGTATCGATGAGGCCGTCACGAGAGATACCACCGACATGCAAAGGATAGGTTAATTTTGCTATCCTATACAGGGAGGGGTGAATTTTTACCGGGACCCTCCCAACACAACATTTTTTTAGGCTTTTTATGTCAGAGTCTTTGAATATTACTATGGGAGGGGAAAGATTGAAGGTCTTGTTTGCCTCCTCCAGCATTTGCCATAGGTCCTTGGCTTCTTCTTTCTTCCTAATAACGGTCAAAATCCGTTTTGCATTGGGGAAATTGGTGGGGGTGTCTATTAGCTTTCCCCCTATCTCCCTGAAATCGATTAACTTGCTGAGGTCAGCACCTTTAAAATTTTTGTTGTTGTTCAATGCAGCAGCATTTAATATACAGATATCTTTTCCAGGGAGGTAGAGGGTTTTTTTCTTTATATCAATTGCGGGGGTGGTGTCCATGTTAATAGGGTTAGTCGAGGTTTTATCAGGTGAAGTGAGAGGGGTATTGTGAGGGGACTTAGAGGTAGCTAGGACAGGAATGGAGGATTTGTTTTTCTTAATGGGGCTTAGTGGTATTAGTTTGGGTGTTTTTGGAGGGACGGGAGATGTGACTGGAGGAGGCATTTTGAACGGGGAAGGAGTTTTGGATGTAGAGGGGGAACTAGTGATTAGCTTCAAGTTTTTGGGTGGAGGTGATTTACATGGGGATTGAGGTATTTGTTTTTTTTGAAAGTCCAGTTTTTTTTTTAAGTTTATGATTTCGAGGTACTTTTCCCTACCAGGGTCTTTCTGCAGCATGGCTTCCTCCCTCATCTGGTCGAGGGAGATGCGTCCAGGGTTTTTTTTGCCGGGAGCGATCTGCCAGGGTTCTCCTTTCAGGATGTCGTTGGTCGCTTCATCAGCTGGCTGTTTGGGAATACTTGGCATGCTGGTTCCTAAGTGCTGGCCTGTAGTTTTCTTTTGGTTTGGTGGGGGTTTTTTAAGTGGACACTCGGATGTTAGGTGTCCGATTTCCCCGTAGTTCCAACATGTGGGGCGTCTGCCGGCCACTATTATCGGTAGTCTTTCTTCGCCAACCTCTAAGAAGAATGGTATACTCATAAAATCCTCTTTATTGAGGAGTATATCAAAGCTCCATACTCCGTGGAACTCATCCACTTCCACGTGGACCATCTCCCCGAATTTTAAGAAGAAGGCACCAAGTTGTTCGCCATCAATGTGGTGCGGGACGTGGAAAACTGAGACTGTGGTGCGTCTCTTGCCCATGTACTCTGTTCTGAGGATATGTTGTTGGGTGATGATTCCCTTTTGGGAAATAGTGAGGCACTCCTGCGCGGTGTTGAAGAGAGCGCTCCACGTGTTGTACCCCTTACATTTGATGACGCGTAAGGGTCTCAATCCTGCATTAGCTAGTAGGTTTAGGATGATGTCGACTGAGGCTCGTATTACTTTTTTGGACTTTCTATCCACGACGAATAGTGTAAGGCATCTCTTGTTGATCTCTTCGAGTTTCGGTATGTCGACTATAAGTCCGGTGTTGGTGACTTTGTCTAGGCATTGTTTTGCCTTCTCTATGAACTGGTCTATGTCAATGTCGACTTTCGGGGGTTTGGTCCACGGGTTTGCAGCTGCGCCGTTCTCCGTCTCCATATTGACGATAACAGGCGTCTGGCTCGCAGAAGCGGCCATAGCCGAACCGTTTAAAAAACGGTTAAAAAAGTTCACAAAACTGTTATAAATAACAGTAAAAACAGTAGGAGGGGGGAAAAAATTGTGTAGAAAAAAATCCGGCTCAGTGAAGAGGAAGAAGAGGAAAAAGACAGAGAGGAGATAACAGACTTACAGAATAATCGCAGTGTAGACTCAGGAGTGGGGGTAAAAAAATAATAATCAAGCTAGTCAACCCATACAATTTTATAGAAGGTCTAGGGTCACATGATTTATCCATTAGTATAAAAAACAATCACAAAGGGAAAGACGCTTTCGCATCCATCTCTCAAAACCCGAGGTCATTGAAGGTAGGAAAGATTTTCTTATAGATATGAACACTTTTGATTAGTTTTCCCCACTTCACGAACAATCTTTCTCTTAATTCAAAACCTTTTTATTTTCTAATGAAATTGAATTTTATTTGTCCACACATGCACACACACAAAAATTTAAAAAAAAAAAAAAAAAAAAAAATGCATACACAGACAACTGTTTATAAATTGTAAATATGTTTTTAATTCTTAAACACTGGGGATTTATTAGTAAGATTAAGATCCATAGAGTGAATGAGGTACTTTGGTAAATGTTGCCAGTCAAGAGTAAGACTCCAAAGTCTACATTTATTACTTCTAATCACTTTAGTCACAAAGACCCTGAACCTTTCCCCTCCCCAATTTCTTGTTGGGCCTTGTGCCTAATTTTGTTGTTTAATAATCTTTTGTTTTTTACGTAATTGTATTTTCAAAATTTTTAAAAGCAGTAAAATATATAAACAAGATCAAAGTGTAGTATCTGTTCTTCAGATCTACACTTCAATTTCTTGTTCCCTGTCAGTGGAGGAGAAATCTTTCACGACTGAGACAATTTTAATTTTTGTTCCTTTTCTCCACATTAAAAAACGACCCTGGTGTCTAACTCTGTCCCGTGGGGAGGCATTGTAAATAGGGACAACAAACATTTTATCACTATCACTAGCAGTGTCAGAAATTTCGTGAAAATAGTGAATAATTCCACCCCATCTTTCCAAGCTTATAACTCCTCGAAAAATGTAATTCAAGCCCTAATTTTTTTTTTCAATTAAAGGAGTAAGGACCAAGGTTTTATTTAAAAAAAAACAAAACAAAACAATGTGTTTTTTTTTTTTTAAAAAGGTTTTAAACTTCGGACTTTACAGGTAAATTTCTAAAAAACTGATTTTTTTTTTTGTTTTAAATTTGAATATATTATTTATTGACCTTTTCTCTTCAATTTGTGATATATAAAACTATTAAACATAAATTAATTATTTACTTTTTAATAGACATTTCAAAATGAGAGGCGTAAATTATTCGACCCCCTATCTTTCTAAGCTTATAACTCCTCGAAAAATGTAATTCAAGCCCTAATTTTTTTTTCAATTAAAGGAGTAAGGACCAAGGTTTCATTAAAAAAAAAAAAAAAAGACAAAAAGAAAAAATGTGTTCTTATAAAATAAGGTTTTAAACTTCGGACTTTACAGGTAAATTTCTAAAAAACTGATTTTTTTTTTTGTTTTAAATTTGAATATATTATTTATTGACCTTTTCTCTTCAATTTGTGATATATAAACCTATTAAACATAAATTAATTATTTACTTTTTAATAGACATTTCAAAATGGGGGGGGGCGTGAAAATGGGGGGGCGTGAATTTAAAAAAAACGTTTGTCTAAAATATTATATTCGGTTTATTGGAAAGAACATAAAATTTCACATTGACCCTGAAAATATCGTAAAAATAGAATCAATAGAAAAATTTTGATAGATTTTTAAAATTTAAAAATTTAAAAATATTGAGTTTAAAAATTGAAAAATATTGAGTTCGGAAAATTCATTACTGTTTTAAAAAAAAAATAAAAATATTTTTATTACTTTTAAAACAACTGTAATAGTTTATTTTGGAAGTATAATCCATAAAGAAAATAAATAACCCACTTTTAACAGAGAAATTACGAGATTTTTATATTGTATTCGCAGTTTCGTGTTAGGGGTGTCAAAAATTCCTACAAAAATTCTGATACTGCTACACTATCACTGATAGACTTTTTTTAAAACTAAAAACACAATCGCAGTTGTTCTATTCGATGAATTTTCATAATTTTGGGATATATTACTATTTTTGACATAGCAATTAAGTACGTACTATTGTTTTTGCTGAAAACGACATAAAATAAATTTGCTTGCTCTATCTTAACAAGCATCAAATTTTCTTTAAAATGGTATTTTAATATTTTTGTAATTTATATATTCCAAAAATTACTATTATTCCGACTATTAACAACGAAACATACCGGCATCCGGGCATCATGCCTACTTTTCGCAACTATGCGATCAGGGTAGGTTTAAATAAATACTCGATAAAAAAAAATGCCCACATATTGTAAATTATTTAACTCAACATCTGGGATATTTTAAGTAGTTTAGGTCCATAGAGTGAATGTGGTATTGTGGTGCCTTAAAACAAGTGTAAGGAATAGACAGTGAACGACCCCGAACCCTCCCATATCCTTCTTGGCCTTGTGTCACATCTTTTATGAAATTGTCGTGATTTTATAATAAGATAAATAAAACTCGATACGTGAAAAAGATATTTAGACCATTCCTGTAATGATCTGGTCCCTGTTTATTTTGCGGTGGGAATTTAGTTCTGTGCAATTCTAGGAAGTCCACCCTCCTAGGCTTTACCTTCTCTCTTTGAGAAGAGGTTAGTTTATTACTAATCGTCCGAGGCGCGCTTACCGGGTAATGTCGGCAAGACTGCCCAGGCACTTTTTGCAAATCAGAGTGCACTTCTTCGGGGACGCTGATTTCTCAATCTCACTTTCCGACTCTAGTGTCTATGTTCCTGAAGAGGTAGAGAACTGAAGCACAATATTAAGACATATATTACGGAGTTCTACCAGTCGATATGACGGTTCATTTTTTTTTTATCCAATCAGAGAAAAGAATTGTCTTTACCGCGGAATTTGAACGAAACAACGACCTGTTTCCAAATCCAAAGTTATAACATGTCAAAGTTAAAGCTTCGTTGTTCAAAGGTAAGTCAAGATAAAAAAACTTTATTCAAACGGTATTTAATAGCCAATATATTTATTTATTTTGTCATAAAAGATTTAAAAAAAAATAGTTTAAAAAATTAGGGTGCTTATTCAGATTGGCACTTCTGGCGACAATTAAAAGAAAAGAAAATACACAAAAGTCTGTATTATGTACGTAGTCGTTTGAGAACGAAAATGTCATTCGAAAAATCGATCATGTAGTTTAAAACTAAGACAATCAAAATTAACGATATTTAGAGATTTTACTACTAAATGCAATTGAACGTAAGACTAAGTTGGGGTTGTTTTATAGGTTCTTCTAACGCGCACCACAGTTGTATATAACCAAGACCGTCTTAAGGCCACGATATAACACGATGTAATTGTAATTTAATTTGGTACTCTTGCATAATGTGACCCGAATTCTCGTGTATTCCCGTCAAGCATGGATCGGGCGAGACCGGCAATCATCGGTATCAGCCGATCGTTGTTCAAATGTTGAAACGCTAACTCGACTTTTTATTTTATTTTATTTTTTTTTCTGTTATGTTTTTATTAATTTTTAAGGTGATATTAAGGGGGTGGGTGATTTTTTATTTTCTGATTAGTTATTTCTTTCTTTATTATTATTATTTTTTTTTAATTGAAATTTTGGGAGTTTGATTAGCCAATGAAAAAGCGCTATCTAAATGGAAGCAGACGACATTCGAATCGAAAGAAAGCGACTAAACCAAAAGAAAAAGAAAAGAAAAAGCTGACAAACAAATATATTTCCAACCTCGCCAAACAGAAAAATGACAGGCAAGAAAATAAATCTATACATGTTAGAAAAAGAAATGAAAACATCGATGCAGACAATCTCATTGTCAGGAAAAGAAATTGCTGTCCCCGAAAAATGAGGTGGAAACACTGAAACAGGGTTTCCAAAAAAAAAAAAAAAAAAAAAAAGATCGTGTGTAAAGGATGGTTTCTCCTGGAGATGTTTGACTGAACAACAAGTCTTGAAAAAAAAAAAAAAAAAAAGGTACTAGTGCACTAGTGCAGTTGGTGCACTTCCTGATCTGAAATACCTATTTACTATGCCTCCCCACGGGACAGAGTTAGACACCAGGGTCGTTTTTTAACGTGGAGAAAAGGTACAAAAATAAAAAAAAAATTGTCTCAGTCGTGAAGGATTTCTCCTCCACCGAAAGAGAACAAGAAAATGAAGTGCAGCATCTGAAGAACAGATACTACACTTTGAAGTATTTATTTGCTCCTCCACTGAGCAAATTAGGCACAAGGCCGGTTTTTAAAGTGAGAAGTGAAGGGGAAATGGGGACCAACTCCCCGGGGAGTAGGGGAGCTGGATAGTGACAATTGGTATGAAAGGTTTCCCCTACATTGACCAAGGTCTTATATGTGGGGTTTCCCCCACATATGGTCTTTGCTTGCAGTATCTGCCGGAACAGATTGTATTTATTTGCTTCCCCACTGAGCAAATTAGGCACAAGGCCGTTTTTTAATGTGGAGAGAGAGGAAGGGGGGGAGGGAAAAAAGGGGACCAGCTCCCGATGGGTGGGAAATGGGAGCTGGATAGTGACAATTGGTATGAAGGGTTACCCCTATTGACCAAGGTCTGATATGTGGTGTTACCCCCACATATGGTCTTTGCTTGCAGTATCTGCCGGAACAGATACTACACTTTGATCTTCATATTTAATTTATTCCGCTTAAAGAAAACATTACAATTAAAAAAAATTCCAATATAAAATTAAAACATTTAAAAAAAGTAAAATCTTCAAAAGCCATTGACCTTGGCCAAAAGGCCAAGAAATAATAATGTTATTATTTAAAAAGTCATTCTTAACATGGGGAGGGTGTTTTGTAACTATTCTATACTTTAATCTTACAATTGAAAAAAAAAATATCATAAAACTTTAATTAAACTTGGAAATACGATTTAAAAAATAGCGCGGATCAGTAAGTGCACTAGCACCAAAAATAAATAAATAAAAAATACGGTTGAGAAAAAAAAACTTGTACTTACATCTAACAATTATACGGTTAAAAAATCTTTTCTTGGAAAAAAAAAAACAAACTTTCTGTTGATAAATATTTTGCAAAAATAAATAAATAAATAAATAAATAAATAAATACCAAAAGGAAATAAACATTTTCATTTTTCAAGGTAGTTTTTATTTTATTTTTTATTTTTTTGATTATTTGCATTTATATTTTTGGTATTTTTTCCGGTTTTTTTCCCCCATTAGTCTGCGTCCGTTACGACGCACTTGGCTGACACCTATAATTGCCGGTCTCGCCCGATCAATGCTTGACAAGAATTCGGGGCAAATTATGCAAGAGTACCCAATGTAGGATATTGTTTTGTTTTGTTTAAACAAATAATAGTAATTGTTTTTATTATGAAAGTTTTTTTTTTTTTTTTTTTTTCAACTATTTACGTAAAAAAAAGAAAAAATCATAAGAAAAAGGAAAGGAACAAAACTTTTTTGGTACTCATGCAGAGAGTGATCCCTGCTGAAATAACGTTATTATGTTAAAAGCCATTCTTAACATGGGGCGGGGAGGGTGTTTTGTACCTATTCTGTACTTTAACCTTACAATTGAATAAAAAAAAACATACCATAAAACTTTAATTAAACTTGGAAATACGATTTAAAAAATAGCGCGGATCACTCTCTGCATTAGCACCCTTTATTTTTTTTTATTATTATTATTATTTTTTTTTTTTTGCCAAGAACATATTTTTTCGGGAGAATGTATTTTCCTCAGACTTTTGGAGGGCATAACAAAGTGGACGGAGATGAGATAGCGAATTTGATAGGAAGCTTCTTACCATCCGGGAGCCCTGCCGGTATTATTTTACTTTAAGGCCCGTCTCACGTTCGTATATAACAAAATTAATTTTTTTGTAGATTTTGGTGTGCTAAAAACGAATCTGCAAACCGTTTCCGTTGCAAAAAAATAATTTTCATAATATAAAGAAATTACTTTTTCGAAAAGTGGGTGATCACTTTTCCATGTAAATTTAACTTAAAACGAGCACCCACTTTCTGGCCATCTGAGAGAGGGGGCATTTTTTGTGTGCTTATTGGCTAAAAAGTTTTTTGTTTGATTTCTTTTGCATGGTATTAACCCCTGAACTCTGGAATTATTTTCCATTTAACAGCCTAGCCTTCGTTTACGCTACGCGCGATCATAAACAAAGGCTGTTAAATGTGCACTCGCGTACCAAACTGCCTTGTCACAGTGTAGTATTGGCGAAAAATTGAATTAGACAAAAAAAAAGTAGTTTTGCAAATATTAAACCATGTAATTCTATATGTTATCATGGGTAGAGTGAGAGCGCAGCGACCATGCGCGCGCTTGCGCGTATAAAATGGCCACTCGTGATAACATATAGAATTACATGTTTTAATATTTGGAAAACTACTTGTTTTTCGTCTAATTTTAATTTTTCGTCAATACTACACTGTGACAAGGCAGTTTGGTACGCGAGTGCACATTTAACAGCCTTTGTTTATGATCGCGCGTAGCGTAAACGAAGGCTAGGCTGTTAAATGGAAAATAATCCCAGAGTTCAGGAGTTAATATCATCGTGCTTGCGCGTACAAAAATGGCCAGCGGTGATAATATAGAATTACATGGCTTGATATTTGGAAAACTACTTGTTTTGCGTCTAATTTAAGAGCCTTTTTTATGCTCGTGCGTAGCGTAAATGAAGGCTGGGCTGTGAAATGAAAAATAGTCCCAGAGTTAAAGGGTTAATACCATACAAACGGTAAATTTGAGACGGAAACAATTACCATATTCTTTTAAAGCACACCGAAAACTACCAAAAACTATTTTTTTTCTATACGAATGTGAGACGAGCCTTAAAGTAAAATAATACCGATTTTAAAAAAATTTACTCGTGTCTTTATTGAAAGATGAAAACAGAAAAAGAAATCAAAAAACATTTTAAAAAATGCCCCACTCTCAGGTGGCCAGAAAGTAGGTGGTCATTTTAAGTTAAATTTAGATGGAAAAGTGATCACCCACTTTTCGAAAAAGTAATTTCTTCATATCATGAAAACTATCATTTTGCGACGGAAACAGTTTCCAGATTCGTTTTTAGCACACCGAAATCTACAAAAAAAAAAAAAAAATTGTTATATACGAACGTGAGACCGGCCTTAATGTAAAATTTTACCCCCAATTTCTTACAGAGCTTTATCTAAGTTTTTTTTTTTTTTTTTAATTTTACCTTTTTTTTTTTTTTAAACACAAAACATCAATTGTATAATTTTTCAGATAAATAAACTAGGATTAGCGTTGTCAACAAAGAGCGACAGGGACTGTAGACCACGCACGACCCCTGTGTGTAAACAACAACGATATAAATTCTAACTTTCGTTGTAAATTCGGGCGCCGTGCTAAATGAGCTACAGCTGCCGCGAGTTTATAAAAATAATCTCTCCGGAATCTCTTGATTATAATTCCGCTCAGAGAAACGAATACCGAGTGCCAGTGACGGCAAAGCGTGATATCAATGAAGAACAATACGCGCCCACAATATGTAATAATCTGACATGACCACATTTAATGCTTCTGTTTGTTTGCATATTTGTATAACGAATCTATAATAATTAATTATTCCTACAATAAATACTGTGATTATCTCCTGCAAATCGACATTTTTATATAATTTAAAAACTTAAATTATATGTAGATTTCGTACTTAATTTGTTTTATTTGTAAATAATTCAACTTTATTTGACAACAAAATGTTTTTGATGTCAACAAGGGAAGTAATTCTGTATTCATAAATAAATAATAAAAGTATGTCTTTCGTCATAAGCTAAAAAAAAAAAGGCTGAATTGATAACTAAATTTTAAACAAATTTAAAAAAGCCAAATTGAAACAAAGATTATGTGCGTAAATATATAAACATTTAAATAGTTTATTATTTTTTTGTGCTTATGTAGATTGGTGATGTATGTGGCGTGTAAAAATTAAGAAAATTGTTCATTAGAAAAATGATTATTAAAGGAAAATTTTTCAATGTTGCGATTTTAATTCAACCCTTCTCAAATTGAAATCAAGGGAGATAACTGCAACTGAAATATACATAATTGTTGAAAATGGACGTCAATTCTCTGAATTTGATAGATTTCATTGATCTAACTAGGGATCACCAAAAACTGATTGAATTTCTTCAATCGCAAAATCCATTGACATCTGCATGAACATGTTTAATTTTATTAAACAAAACAAAAAAAAAAAATCAAATCAATCATTGTTATTTAAATCCAGTAACATTCTATTTAAATTTTGTACTAATACATTAATTTTACACAAATATGATGAAAGTAAAAATAAAATAGATACACCCCATAATTTATTATACCATACCTGTTCACACTGAAATACTTATCACAACATTCTGTGGATCTATATTAAAAAAACATTGTTAAACTTTGTGATATATTTCCATTCTATGGAGGTCAGGCGCGAACGAACACCCCATAATTTTATTATACCATATTTCTTCAAACAGAAACATAATTATCAAAGTATACTTATGCAGATAGATATGAAAAGTCTTTATTAAAGTTTGTGCCTATTTTCATTCTATGGAGGCCAGACACGAATGCAGATCCCACAATTTTATTATACCATCCCTATTTAAGTTAAAACATACTTATCAAAGTATTATTATGTACATATATACCAAAAAACACTTGTAAACGTTTTTTTTTTTTAAATTTTTTTTTTTCTATACGTTGTGGACCAGGTGCGAACGCAGACCCCACAATTTTAATGAACCGCCGTTCTGCCAGATCAAACATACCCATACCTGTGTCTCGATACATCTTCTATCATTATATGTAATCAGTTTTTTTTCAAATAGTCAACCATATAGGAGCCTACTCGTGACCACACATACACACACACAGCTTTATATATATATATATATATATATATATATATATATATATATATATATATATATATATATATATATATATATTAGGTACGGGCAAAATAAATGCCGATGCTCAAAATGTATAAACATTTTGACCCCTCCCTTTGCTTAAAAATTCACCAAAAATCAGGAAATTAATCAATTTTAAAGAAATTTTCAGTATTTATCAAATAATGATCGTGGAATATAATGAACTAATTATTTTTATTTAAATCTCAGTGGAAATGCATTATTTTGTTTAAACAAAAAGTACCTTTACTAAAGTTATGGTTTTCAGTAGTAAATAAAAAACGCAAGAATTTATTTTATTTTTTTTTATATATAAATAAAGCATCGTAATTTGTAGTAATAAAAAAAAAAGATCAAATAATTTTTACAGGGACATTACGTTTTTTCGTAATGTTCCTGTAAAAATTATTTAAAGTCTGTATTAATCAATTCGATATAACTCGAAGAAAAATGAATTTCTCAAACTACCGATATTACCATTGTTTATTGAATATTTTCACACAAAAAAATTATAATAGCAAAAATATTTCAACTTTTTTTTAATTACAGATTTCGCATAATTTTTATATGCAAGATTTTAATAATTTCCTTGCTCGCAAGAATGTGAAACTTTCGGCATAACATAATTTTTATATAATATTGAACAATAATTAAATAAAAAAATTAATTTAAAAATAGGAACATAAAAAATAATTCAATTAAAAAATGATAAAAATTGATACAAACGTTCAGAATAGGAATATACGGATGACCGTGTGGGGGGAAAAAAAAGGAAATCTGACACCCCTACCTCCTTTTACTATCATGACTTCATTTTGAAACAGCGTTTTGATTCGCTGAAATTTTGGCCTTCTGTATATGCATGTATATGCATGTATATTCGTGTTTACAACCTGTTATCGGTTGCGTTTTGCCGAACGGCATAATTACTTGCTTTTTGAGGGCTAATTAGTTTGTATTTTGTATAAACAAGGTGTTTTTTTTATTTAATTAATTTATTTATTATTATGTAATTCAATATCTTAGGACTTTACTAATTATCTTTGAAATAGACTCAGAAAACTAATATTAATCTTTTCAAGGATTTTTACAATGAATTTATTTAACTTCAAAATTTAGCTGAAATGATTAGCTCGCCGTGAAAACATTTTCATAACTTTTTTTTTTCACGTGTACAAATATTTTTATCCTTTAGGAAATTAACTTTAATCTCTAATCTTCAAATACAATTAAAAAGTAGTCGGAAACCTACAAAAAAATTATGATAAATCGGCTTTCAAAATTAGGTCCCCCTATTTTTGCCCGCTCATTTTTGCCCATACCTAATATATATATATATAGGTACTTGTACAGTTTAATCAATACATTAAAAAATGAAAATATCAAAAAAAGTTTAAATAGTACGCATCCGTTATGAAATGAAGTTCTCCGAAAAAAAAAAAAAATTGGTAAATTTTTAGTTTACCGACCCCTTGGCATTCACCTTTAATTTGTCGACTTAAAGAGGTTTTCGGGTACGCTGAGAACGAATATCACATTTATTTTTTGCGCAAACACGCAGTCATCCATATTTGAAGACATTCGGTATCCAACGTAATCCTTATTATTTTTAATGGCGGCCATCTTGTTTTCCAATAACGAAAAAACGCCAAAAGAAGCTAAATATGCCCTTCTCCTCACCACCGGTGTTGGCGCAAAAAAGTAAATTTTATTAGAGGGGGGAAGGGGAAAATTCCAAGAAATCTTGAGCGAAAGGAAAGAACGTGAAGAAAAGACCACAATTTAAAAACAGTATTTAGAGTAATATTTATTAAAATAAATTAAAAAAGGTAAATATTACCTCTGCTGCAACAGAACACCGACCACTGATTTGTTTTTTGTTTTTTTTTTAGGGATATTCAATGTTGTTAGTCACAAGTCTGATAATCAAATCCGTCGCAAATTTACATTTTAATTGACCTAAAAAAATTAAGTTTTCACGAGCGGTTTACAAAAGAGTATTTTATGTTTTTTGTTCTTTTTTTTGGGGGGGGGTATTCAATTATAGAACTTGTGTAGTTTATGTAGTGAAGTAGAAAAAAAAGAAATTTAAAAAAGATATATAAGACACAGCTGTTCCTTCCAAAAGGTTGAGCTCTTCAACGTCCAAAAATAATTCACCGTCACAAAAAGAATTCACCGTCACTTCTTCCAACCGTCGTTTCACTCTTTGCGCTCTCCCCCCCCTGCTTAAAAAACAGTACCGTTTATATGCTGCCCATTTCTCCACTTATGCAAATTGACTATCAACCAGAGCCATCTAGTTTTCCATTTCTCCAAACAGCCAATTTGCAAAGGGGGACAACTCAAACCACACGCCCCCTTGATCTACACGATCATCACATGTCAACCCATCACGTAGTCGCTCGACCAACATGGCGGCCGTCTCTCTCGCTGCAATCTCCGCGGAGCCTCTTCGTGAACGTCGCTACTTGGCTCGACATCGCTGTCTTCCTCTGATGACACCACTACCGGCCGCACATCAAGGATGTGTCGAGGGATGCTGTCGATAGATACATTGTTCGGGGACTGGACACTTGTCACAATGCCCCTTCCCCAGCGTGTGGTACAGCGAGCATCAGGCGGTTTGATCCACACTTCCTCTCCCACTCGCACAGTTGCTCGCTTCTCGCCTTCCTCCGCGGGTACCTGTGCAGTTCGGGGATGCCGCCACTCGTACTTGAAGACTGCCCTTTGCGGCACTGACTCCACTTTTTGCCCTGACTTTGAAGCCATATTATACCAGAAGACAGCTTCTGGCGGCAAAATCTGACCCCTTTCAGCTATAGCCTCAATGGTCCTGTGATGCCGCTCCACAATTCCGTTTCCGCCTGGTCTATATGCAGCCCTGAAATAGCGCCGCACTCCCCACTTATCCAACACATTCTCCATGGCAGCTGAGTGAAAGGCAGTTCCATTGTCCATCAGCACTTCTGTCACTGGATCCCTCTCCAAAAACACCTCTTCCAAGATCTTTGCAATTTCACCTGCATTTTCTGCCTTGATTTCCCTCCAAATGGCTACTCTTTCTGGTTCACAGTCGACCATTGACAGATATGGCCTCTGTCGATAGTGCGTTACGTCTATCGCCAACCTGCTCCAGTTTTCTGCCACCCGAACCTCACCAGCTTCGTGTCTACTCGGCCAGGGTCGATTGATTGACACAGGCTGTATCTCTCAACCACTGTCCTAACGGCCTCCTTTGTGATTCTGGAGTCCACCTTCCTGGCCAAGAACAAGGTTCTTTCCACTCCAAAATGGTGCATGTCATGCAAATCCTTCAGAGTGTCTTCATTCAAACAACATATTGTAACAGCCGCCTCATTCCAGCCAGGTCTTCCGCACCCTCGTCGTCACATCTGCTCTGTTCTTCGCTGAAAGAACGATAGTGACCCTAAGTTGAAGATCAAATTCCCTAATCAGCTCCCTTAACATCATCAATCGACGCTTTACTAGCATCTCGGCTGCGCCTTTCGTCTTCACCCTCCTTTCTCCTGTAGCTTCGGACTGGATCCAAGAGAACACCTCAACATTCTGTAGTCCCCATTTCAAGGCTAAGTTGATGCCCTTCATAACCGCATCCAGTTCTGCCACATTTATGTGAGCCACGTCGTCCTTCTTCCGCAACCACGCAGCATCTTCTGCAGTAACACCATTTATCTCCAAGGTGACCTCCACTGCTATACAGCTTGCATCACACCACACAACACCTTCTGCACTGTTGGGTACATGCCAAACACCTCTCACTGGATCCTCCCTCTTCATATCTTCAATAATCTCTCTCATAATGTCCACAGTCTCTTTATCAACTCCATCCTCCCACTTCGCTGCATTAGCTAGCCTTTTGATATAACTACATGCAGTCCGTAGCCATCCTGCAATAGGGTAATGGCCCACCAGTCTTCCGCATATTGAGAAGAGTTCTCGCCTGCTCAATTTTTCCGACACCTCCGGGATCTCATTAAAAAAGGTAAATATTAACCGTCCTATCTGGTCCTTTCTTAGTTGGAGCCCTAACACAGCTCCTCCTTCCAACGATTCCGGGCGTTTTGCAATTAGCCCAAAGCTGTTGAGGTGTTTTACTACGTCCTCCGCAGTTGTTACCGTCTCATCCACCAAAATATCATCAATGTAGCAACTGGTGACTCTTCTGACTGCGTCCTCCTTGTTTAGCACCGTTTTGAGGATCGCTGCTATGATTTTTGGTGCAGAATTCAGGCCAAAACCAACCTAGTCAGGCAGTACGTTCGGCCCTTGTATCTGACCAGCTGGTATTTCCAGAATTCCTGTGAAATGTGGATCTGTAGGTATGCAGATTTTAAATCCACAATCGTCGCAGCCTTCTGAATCTGCCTCCACTCTCGCATGGTCTCTCCGCACACGTCCATCACATCGCCTCCCGTGTGACACGCAACGTGTACATTCAGCTCCCTGAAGTCCAGTACTGGTCGAACTTTTTGTTTTGTGGGCTGAATAACCGCCATTAACGGCAGCACATCTTCCACCTTCTCCGTCCATGGTCTTAAAATCCCCTCTGAGATCCATCGGTCCACCTCCTTCTTAAATTCAACTCTTGTGCCTCCTCGCAACGTATGCTCGTAGCATTCCACTCTGTTGTTCAGTATGGGAGGTTCTCCCTTCCATGCCCACTTGACTGTCCATCTCTCACCACCAAAGTGTGCAGAGAAATCTTGGTCCTCTATCGTGCAACCTTTGTCTGTCCCGGCCGTTCCTGTGACACCTTTTTCGAATTGCACACCTGCAGCCTTTTGATGTCCTCCAAATCTCACGGAGTTCCTATATGCCATAACGCCCCCTAGTCGAGCAATTGCGTCCATCCCTAGCACCACATCGACACCCGTGACAATTTTGTTAATAACAATTGCCTGGATTGTTAGTGACATCCCATGTACCATCAACCGAACGATACTTGTGCCATTGCCGTCAACTGCCGTAATGCTGCTGGTTCCATTGCATGTGTCAACCATGTCTTTGGTGACAATTGTTGAAGTACAGCCCGTGTCGACAAGGGCTTTTGCACTTCGTCCATTTACTTACATCTACTTCTGGTGACATATCCTGAAGCGCCTTCATCGAATAAGTGGGGTAGTCACCGGTGGGCCCGATGAAGTGCTGACGGACAACGACCCAGCCTTTTGCAGCCATCAGATGAGGCAGTTATTACAAGAATGGGGTGTGCGGCTGCGGCTTAGATGCGCTTATGTGCCTTCTGGCAATGGTATAGCTGAGAGAAGCCATCGCAGCATCAAAACAATTGCAGCCAGGAAGCAGTGCACCATCGCAGAAGCTGTGAACTGGTATAATCTCATGCCAAAGGATGGTGTCTCTCCAGGAACGGCGCCTGCAAACGCAATCTATCAGTATCGTGTCTGAGAAAAAGGAATCCACCCCGATACAACTGTGGCCACTGAGATAGGACGGAATCGATATGCCAAAGGGGATGCTGTCTGTGTGAAGCCGTTAGGAAACCGATGTACTGACAAGTATAAACGGGGCACAGTGACCGATGTGGTGAGTCAGCAGTGTGTCCAGGTTGATGGCGTACCCCGTCACGTTAGGGACCTACGGCCGGCGACACATGTACCACCTCCAGTGGACGATGAGAGTGACTCTGACTCTGAGACGAGTGAGCCATCGCTTTGGTTTGCACCATCCCTATCAAGCAGTAACTCTGATATCAGTAACCTCCACGGAGATGAAGCCTTCTCCAACCATCAGGCGGTGGATGAGAGCGCACGCGAAGACGAGAGCAGCACTGTCCCCCTTCGTAGAAGTACCCGACGGTGGCGATCACCACCCCCCTGTCGTCTCTGTGATCATGAGATCAGGGGGGAGTGTGGAGAAAGAAGTGGCTTACCGTTAAAGCGGCTGCGCGTTTGTGCCTGCAGAGCACAAATTGAGAATCAAAATGGCGCCTGCATGCGTTTATGTGGAAAAAAAGTCTCGAGGAATCTCGGAGAATCTCGTACCCTGATTCCATAAATAACGAGGAAAGGAAAGCAGGAGGACAGACGATTTTTAGTCACTAAAGCGAATGGACGTGTGTAAAAGAAGAGGTAGAAGAAAAGAGTGTGGTGAACGAAGCAAACAACGACTCGGTTGAAAGTAGAGTTATAATTTGGTTAGGTTTTAAGATTTACACAATTTAATGATTAATAATATTATAGACATTTGTATATTAAATATGAAATACGGTTTTACTGAATGTTCATTTGGTTACCTACGGGATTCCATATTTTGTTCGGTAAAAAGAGACAAACAAAATATGGGGGGAGGGGGCTACAAAATGCTTAATATTGTGCAATAATATTTTCAAATTGGTTTTAATCTTGCGATAAAATAGCTGACAAGAGGTATGTTTATATTAAAACTTAATATTTAAAAAAAAAATTAAACACAATTAAAAATCTATGTTGTAATGGAACATTTTGAAATGATGAAATTTTAATCGTTTTAATCTTTTAAAAATTAATGTTTACGAAGTTTCTTTTCAACTGATTATAGTATATATTAATTTAAAAAAATGCTATTTAAAAAAATATATTAAGTTTATATCAATTTTTTAATTGCAACTTCAAGGTAAATTTTTGTTCAATATGTGTATTTAAATTTTTAAAAAATAATTTTTTTTTTACTTATTTGAACTCTTATGTTTCATAATAAATAGAAATTTCGATAGATTTAAATAGATTTTGTTCAGATTTCGAAAAAATAAATAGGGGGTGGGGGCACGCACTAAAAAAATATTTCCCCTCGTATATTTTACAAAAACTGCATTTTATATGTAATTTAATTCTAAAATGGATAAGTATCGAATATTTCACGAAAATCTGACCATTAGTTGATTTTTGCTAGATTTCTTAAATACGAGTATGTTTTCACGTTCGGGATGTCTAGTACATAGGAACGTTATTTTAAAGCGCCAATTATGTAATTCGTCTCGCAATTTCATTATTTTAGTTTGATGAAAAAAAATTTTTTAAAATTATTACTGGTTTATTTTGCCCTTCTTCTTTTAAATGGTACAAAATTTATATTGATAATATAATATTTTTTTATATTGATAATATAAAATTTTTAGTGCGTGCCCCCCCCCCTATTTATAAGTTATATATTTATAAGTTACATCGTGTTACATATAGGTTGGGGTAATTCTGTGGTGAATTTTGGCAGTCCCTACTGTAGAAGTACCAATTTTTTTATATGTCCATATAATTTAATATTTCTATTAATATTGTTGGTAATCTGCGTTTTTTTTTTTTGCAAGCATAAACTGAATGTTTTTGCTATATTTTTCTTTTAAACATATTTATGGGTACAACCGTTTTTCTGCGAGTATTTTTTACGTTCTTATAATAATAAAAAAAATCAACGTTTTTTCTTTTATCTTTTTTTATGGACCCCCGCCTTTTTTCTGAATTTTTCTGCACTTATTTTACCTTTTCCGCGAGTATTTTATATATATATATATATATATATATATATATATATATATATATATATATATATATATGCGTGATCAAAAAAAGAGCCCACACACACACACAAAAAAAAAACGTAAATATGTTTGCAAAAACAAACAAAAAAACGTAAATATGATTGAAAAAAAAATAAAACTTAAAAATGTTTATATAAAAAAAAAACATGTTTAAAATTAAAATATCACAAAAACGTTTATTTTTATTTCAAGGGTGCCATTATATACATTTTGTGCTTCCATAACTGGGTGGACAGGTAACGCCACCTATAGTTAAACAGAGGAAACAGGCTCCCTCTTTCTTCCAGATTATCATATTGATTATCATTAAAAAAGGAATTCCTTGTTAATATTTTTTGGGAAAAATTGTTTATATTGTGTCCATGGTAACGGGGCGGTGACTACAGGAAATTAGTCCCTTTTATGTGATAATGTGTTCGAGGTTATTTTTCACCTAATCTCCAGTATTGCCGGCAGTCGGAGGTCTGTCTATTTGTCTACGACTTTTCGGCATCTTTCACCACAATGTGGTGGAGTTAATCCTACTGAAAGAATCGTACACATTAAAAAAAAAAAAAAGAAAAAAAAGAAATAATATATGTGTATTTGTTTTTATTTATTTATTCGATAATATATAGGATATGAAAGATTTCATTGTGTAAAGAAAAAGTCTTTCAAATAACGTAATAAAGTTCGCTATGAGTATATGTCCAACGACTGATGGGAGAAACAACCCATTAAATAAATAAACGATTGTTATTAGCGGACACCGTAATAAATACAATACATAGAACTCTAACTTTTCTTCTAAATTCGGGCGCCGTGCTTTAAATGAGCTCCAGCTGCCACTGTTTAGAAAAATATATCCTCGGAATTTCTTGATAATTCCGCCCAGCAGTAAAAACTACTACTGAGTGTCAGTTACGGCAAAGTATCACAATCGTTATCATTCATTAGAGTTGTCACTCCACTCACTGAATATTTTTCAGTGTACGCTCGCAACCATAACCACACTTATAGTTTCCATTTATTTGTATAGCGAATCTATAATAATTAATTATCGCTACAATTAGTTATGTGATTATTTCGTTAAAATCGACATTTATATTATTTAAAAACGTATGTGTGTAGATCTTGTACTTAATTTGTTTTATTTGTAAATAATTCAACTTGACAAGAACGAAATGTTTTTGATGCCAACAAGGGAAATAATTCTGTAAAACTTCCGCTTTGACGATCTTTTCATAAATAAAATTATTTCTGTTTTGTCGTTGCGTTTTACCACGGCCATCTTAAGAAATGGCCTATCAGCTGAAATATTCCTAGCAAACAAGATATGTGGAACACTTAAACTCTTGATAATGGGCTGACATTTTTACAGAAAGTAAAAAGTTAGGTTATGGTTAACTTTCGCCACCCATTGTTTACAAAGCCATTTGCCGGAAGTGACGTTTTATCTACGGATGATCAAAACCGTATAGAATGAACCTTTTTTTAATATAAGTTTTATTCAAACAGGCTTTATTTGAACTTAATGGACTTTTTTTTGTATTTATTAACTGTTTTATTCTTTTTATCAAACAAAAATAGAATTTTTATATTGACATATTATGGACTGTTTTTCGAACATCGAAATTTTAAAATTAGTTTTATTTAAAAAAAAAAAAAAAAAAGAAAGACGGTGTTTTTTTTTTAATTGAATTCTAAACTTTATTTGAATTTTTCAACAAACTTTTACAGACATAATGGACTGTTTTTCAAACATCGAAATTTTAAAATTAAAGTTTTATGACCCTTCTAGAGTTATCGAATCTATAAAGTCTATTTTTTTATATGAATGAAAAAATTTGTTAAAGAGTTAAAATAAACAAAGACTTTTCATTAAATATATTTAAAATAAATTATAAAATATCTATAAAGTCTATTTTTTATGTCTGTAAAAATTTGTTGAAAAATTCAAATAAAGTTTAGAATTTAATTAAAAAAAAAAACACCGTCTTTTTTTTTTTTTAAATAAAACTAATTTTAAAATTTCGATGTTTGAAAAACAGTCCATAATATGTCAATATAAAAATTCTATTTTTTTTTTTTTGATAAAAAGAATAAAACAGTTAATAAATACAAAAAAAAGTCCATAAAGCCTGTTTGAATAAAACTTATATAAAAAAAAGGTTCATTCTATACGGTTTTGATCATC
Organism: Euprymna scolopes; assembly: GCF_053919585.1. NCBI lineage: Eukaryota > Metazoa > Mollusca > Cephalopoda > Sepiida > Sepiolidae > Euprymna > Euprymna scolopes. Next base: position 107,551,456 of record NC_136491.1, read on the forward strand.
CGTAGATAAAACGTCACTTCCGGCAAATGGCTTTGTAAACAACGGGTGGCGAAAGTTAACCATAACCAAAAGTTATATAGACAATAGAAAGATCTTGTATCCATCCCCTCTCCAACTTCTTAGAGAGTCGTGTACCTAAGTTTGTTGTGTTTGTGATTTTTACTTTTAATGATAAAAAATTGATTATTATTTTTTCAAGGAAATAAACTACATATCTAAGTTAGGTTTTTTGCTTATATGATTTTGTTTGGACAAAAAAAAATAATTTTTTTTTTAAAATGTTCATTTGAAGATTCCTCAATCTAAAAACTCGATTACTTGTAAAAAAAATCAAATTTTCAAAAAAAATTGATTTTAAATTTCACCATTTCGCTTCATTATTGTTTTTTTTTACCATTTTTTTTGTAAAATTAATCATTAATCTTAAGATTGTATTTTAATTTCGAAATACATTTTTTATTTACTTGAAGTCATAAAAATCAAACTTTAATTCAATGTTATAATCGCTAGCAGCCATTCTTTTTCCTTAGTTTGTTGCACTAAAATTTTCTATGGTCGACATGTATGATGCCCCCCCCCCCGTCTATAATTTTTTTTCTTTTTGTTTGTTTTCAATTTTTTCAGTGGATTAGTATCGATTGCACACCCTCCCCCATGCAAATAATTCAATATTTTAAGATTTTTGAAGGTGTAAGAAATGCTGCAGAAATAAGCAAGTTCCTCACTGGTTGGTTTAATCGCCCACGATTTTGTTTGGACCTATCAGATTGATTGTTGTTATTAAATGCTGAGCATATTCTTGGCGCTATTTTTATGTTTCAGGTGGTGCTAGTTTTTAACAAAGACAGCAAGTCGAATGGACATGAAAACTCATCTCTTTATCCAAGGCATGACACCTCAAACCCTTTTGACTCTTTGAGACGTAGTATGCTCTAACATAGGGTGAAATGTTATTATCATTTGTAAACACGAGGGTTATTCCATGTCAAATCATCCAGGGCTTGACACCCATACCCTCAGATTTGGCTGTAATTTGCAGTGCAGGTAGACAATATAGAAACTAATAAATCCTGAAAATTTGAGCATCTAATTCCAAGCGGTTTCCGATTTAGAGCATTTTTTGTTTTCATTTTTGCTGCATAATGTGGCGCCCGGGATAAATTTTGTGATGTCATTACTTTGAATATTTTCTGATTGAAAGATCGTGTGGCTCTGAAAATTTGCACAGGTAAGTATTTTGACCCAAGGAATCCAGAAATGGCATCAGATTTGCTAAAAAGTGAATCCTTATAGAGATATTAAAGGTTTTGGGATTTTTTACCCACATGCCCCAAAATCCAATAAAAAAGGGTGTGGCTGATATGGTAATGCATTTTTTTTTTCATATATTTTTTCTAGACACAATAAATTACCTTTGGATCAAAAATGGTAAAAAGTTCTTGTTCCGTTCACTCACAGTTTCTGTTGAAAGTCGGGTCTATTTTCGATGATAATGAAAAATATTCCCTCCCCTATTAGATGTAATAATTAATTTAGACATTTGCTAAACTGACATCACACCTTAATTTTGGAATAAATTTGCAAGTAAGTCTGATGTTAAAAGTAAACAGACTCAATACAATCAGATATTTACAATAAAAGTACTTCTAAGAAAGGCTTTCTCCACACATTTATCTCTCACATTAAATTGTGTCTCGATCAAAAATGGTTAAAAGTTTTTTTGTTCATTCACATTGTCTGTTGAAAGTAAAACCTTTTTCAAAAGTCTTGAGATCATTTAAAAACTATGTACACTCATTTTCTGCCTTTTTGACTCCTCCCCTTGTTACTTTTCTTATGCAAAACATGTCAATTTTGATAAGGGCTGTTTGTTTTAGCTAGGCCCCTCTCTGAGCGAACATACTATTACATACACAAAAATGAACTTGAACTATTCCATGAGAAGTATCCTAATGGGACACAACTAGTTTCGATATGTTAAGTCAGGGGAGTGGCCATTCATGCTAAATTCCATAAATTTTATCTTCAAACAGGCGTCCATTAAAAAAGGTTTAATATGTAAAAATAAAGTTAAAATAGTTGCAGTGAAATGGTATTCGAAAATAGTGGATTTCTCAACCAAAGTCAGCATTCAACATTTACATGCTGTTGTGTTCTTTATGCCACTAAAATGCAGAAATGGTTTTTGATATTCTTGGTCAGTTATTGTGTATGTCCTTCCAGTACATGTTGTTGGGGATACAACACAAAGAATTTTCTTGATAGGAACAAACCATGTATCATCAATCTGTGGCCAACTGAACGTCTTGCATGGTCCATGGGGATGCATGAACTTAACAGTTACATCACCTTCCTCTGCATTTATTTCATTCACGATACCAACCCACCAGAAAGAGTTATAAATACAGGTTATATATTGCATTGATGTGATGTCAGAGATATAAAGAATTGATGGCAAGTTGAAGTCATGAATATCAATATATAGTTCATCCTCACTGCACAACTTATGGCCAATGTGTGATGTTGACAATGGGACAAAATGGTGACTAGCTCTGGTTCCTGGCACTGTATCTCCCCTGGAAAACCTTGCTTCAAGCGACTTTCTCACCTCCTTCATGGTTTCCTTACTGATCGCAAAGAAACGGATAGCAGACATCTCCTGGCAGACAGCAAGCATGGCTTTATAATCAAGGATTTGATTATTTAGAGGGCGTTGGAGCGACCGCTTAGCCACATGGCGTTTTACTGAACCACCAATTCCATCACAAGGGGATTTTCCATGACTGGTGGCAAAGAAAACCCACTCACCTTCAATACCAAAGTCCTCCTTATGCAAGCATAAATTGATAAAATTCTTAAAGTTTTTATATTGAACCCCACAGCCATCACGGAAGTAAATCATTTTGTTCACATGCGGTAATAAGGTCCGGATTAAGTCAACAGTCTGTGTCTGAGTTTGATACACAAATGCAATGTCATGGGTGTTGTCATCAGAAATAAAACATAATGAAATATGCTTTAGCTGCTGATCAGAATCTCGGTAGTAAATCACTACTGGGTGTAGGGTACAATATTCCTTGCTCCAATGATAACTTTGAATTTCGTCTTGTATTAACAATTTGGAGTTTTCTGCAAAGTCTCCCAAAACAAGTACTCTATTGGAACTAAGATTCTCTTTCTTTTGATTCAAGTATCCGGTTTGGCATTTTGTTAGATATGAGTGTCTAGTAAGATTATCAATGGTGTCAATCAATAGATCTTTATATTCTGCGTATGTTGTTGTACGGATACTTAATGTTGCATGGCCGCTTGTGTCCCATTGACTAAAATGAAATTCGTCATCGGGGTTCATATCATACAGTTCCTAATCCAAGAATTTCTGCAATTCTTCTCTACCAGGGCAGCTTTCACAGTGATGCATCATACGCTCCTTGTTAGAAGAATCACAAACTAACTTTGAAATCAAATCTTTGTAAGTAACGTTCCATTTTATGGCATCAACAAGAAGTTTTGTATTCTGATGTATGCCACAGACACAAACAGAATGTGTACCCATAGATCCAGCTAAAACACACCACTTTGGACGCATCTCCGCAAATTTGGAAACCCTTATTTCTGGATGATTTGACATGGAATAACCCACCAATGCCCTTATCTTGGGCGAAATATTGTATGATTGATTAACTTACTTCATTACTTATATAATGTCTTTCCAAGACGAATTTAATGTCTACATTTTGATCTGCCCTTTGTCCGCCATTCGGACGATTATTTACAGTGAACTCCATGATATCTACTGGACTTGCAGCATTCATCCTTGGAAGTCATCACTTAACTCATCGACTTGTTGCAACTATTCTTTGAATAGCGTGGAGTATTTAATCCTGCAAACGCGAAAATAAACCATGAACTACTACCCTTACGGGTGTTACCAGCTCTGTTCTGCAGAAAGCTAAAGATGGCACATCTTTTGCAATTTGGATCTTTTTACTTTAATAAAATTTACGTTGAAGTTTAAAGGTGAACCTGTTGTGATTTCTGTTGCTTTCTTTCATTCTGCCAAGGACAAAGCCCAGGCGAGATAATATCTCACAGAGGTACTCAGTTTCTAATATAATGTTCTAGTAAATCGATCCCCCATATTGTAACCAGTCAGTGAGAACATGAAACCAGAAAAGGTAAATTAAAGCGATATTTAATGGTTAACAACAATTTAATAATTTAAATGAAACATTTTTCGAATTAAAGCAACATTGAAGGGTCAACAATAATTTAAATGAAACATTTTTAATATTAATGCGATATTTAAGGGTCAACAAAAATTATACTATTTAAATGAAATACTTTTGAAATTAAAACAGCATTGAAGGATCAACAATAATTTAATGATTTAAATGAAACATTTTTGTAAATTAAATTAACATTGAAGGATCAACAATAATTTAATGATTTAAATGAAACATTTTTGTAAATTAAATTAACATTGAAGGATCAACAATAATTTAATGATTTAAATGAAACATTTTTGTAAATTAAATTAACATTGAAGGATCAACAATAATTTAATGATTTAAATGAAACATTTTTGTAAATTAAATTAACATTGAAGGATCAACAATAATTTAATGATTTAAATGAAACATTTTTGTAAATTAAATTAACATTGAAGGATCAACAATAATTTAATGATTTAAATGAAACATTTTTGTAAATTAAATTAACATTGAAGGATTAACAATAATTTATCAACTAAAATGAAACATTTTTCAAATTAAAGCAATATTGAAGGGTCAACAACAATTTTGAGCAAATTAATAATTTAAATGAAGCATTTTTCAAATTAAAGCAAAATTGAAAGGTCAACAATAATTAATAATTGAAATGAAACATTTTTTAAATTAAAGCGAGATAGAAGACTCAACAACAATTTAATAATTTAAATGAAACATTTTTTGAATTAAAGCAACATTGAAGGGTCAACAATAATCTAATAATTTAAATGAAATTTATGCGTTAACTTTACGTATTTACTTCAAAAGTGCTCAATACGTAGGTAGAGCTAGTTAGTAAGTTATAAAATATATATGGCGATTGAGCTACACTGAATATTTCGCGTTTCATCCACTCTAGCACTCTTCAGGCTTGTTTATTTTTTTTTACTTGGAGTAGATTCTATAAAATATAGAGTTAGTATTAAAGTTTATGTTATGTTATAAAGACGCATATAATTTACTATTTAAATTTATAATATACTTGGTGATAATCAGAGGTTGAAACTAATGAAAAATTAGAGTTGGCACTTTAGAAGTTATGGTTAAAGTGCTTTAATATAGTAGAAAAATCTATTAATTTCAACTGAAACAAAAAGTTCAAAATTAAAGTTAAAGTTTAGGACAATATTTTTTTTTTGATGGGGTTAAGCCATACTTCATGCGATAAAATTTTTATAGCAGTAAAATGGCTGCATGGGCATCTTGGAGGTTACCTATAGTGATAGATGGCTAGCAAAGAAACCTAGTCTTTACACTTAAGGGGTCTGGAGTCAAGACCTGGAACCGTGCACACCATGCTTAGGCAGGGAACACAGACTTGGCCCCTCTATGCATGCACAGACTTGCTATCTTAATCCATCCTCTGTCACAGGCCGCGTGATATAATGTTTGCCTATCACATCCAATCTTCACCTTCATTTTGTTGCTTGAAGAAAGGGATGAGATCCTGATGAGCAAAAGATTCCACCTGACGCTTCTCATGCAGTCATGATGTCCATATCACCATTCTGACTACAGCCAGGATCGCAAGAAACACCATTTGTCTCTCCCTGTCCCACGGCAGCACGACACTGTGGATAATGTAGGACACATCCAATGGATAAGAAAGCTCAAGATCACTATGAGCTGTCACCTCGTTGACATACACCTAGCACCGCTTGAGTATGCTGCATTCGAAGAACGCGTGTTCTAATGTTTTCTCAACTGTAATGGGGACACCCGGGCGAACTTACCAATCTGGCACTGTGTAGGACAGCATTGAGAGGCAACACATATTGGGTCAATCGCCAGCTCAAGGAAAACTCAGAGTTGTTGAGATGATTCAAACCTATCACCCAACTCCACCCTGAGCAGATCTCCCCCTTTGACAACCCCAGACGCTTGATGAGCGGGTCAGCGGTGGCCTCTCTCACTCCATACATCATCCAGCGCGGACGTAGCTGAGATTGAACTCACTACACGAGTTTGTAGTGTAATTCGAATCTTGTCGATAGCTGAATACTTGATGCTTCGCCAGGGCTATCAAGAGTATTTTTTTATCATGATGCCATCACTAGATGGAGTGCCTACCATGGCTTAAGAGAGTCCCATCTACCCTCATTAGTTCCTTGTAAAGTTCTTTACTAGTAAGCCGTGAAAGATTACTGAACTCTGGGAGATTCCTTAGCGCGGCTCTACACTCTCTCAAGAACTGAGTGTCAATCCATGATCTTCAATGCGCCTCAACCATGTAGTCAAGGATGAGGCTGGAATCGATCGCGGGGTACTATGCAAATCTTCTGTCAAAGTTTGACTCAGGAAAGCCAGCCTCTTGGCATCTTGATGACACCTCAAGTCAGGTAGTCCTAAGCTTCCCTCATACGCATGTTGAACACTGACCTGCCTTCGAACCCAATGTTTGCCCTTGTCCAAAGAAACAAGGACAGCTTCCTCTGCAGGGATTTTAAATAGTTTGCAGGCAATGGAAGTACAGTCAGTCAGTAAAAGATGAAAGGAAAGACGTAGGTGAAGCACGCGTCTGCTCTACCCTTCAAGGATAACTTCCTTTGAACCTTTGACTTTACCTCTGACTAATTTTTTTTCGAATTGAAGACCCAGTCCATACCACACATGGAGGATCCGAACCAGGCCGTCTGTCCAGCTGAAGGAAGCAGGAAGAGTGTCAGCACTCCTCCAGGTTCCCAACTACAGACTGATCGACTTGCTTGGTAATTTTTTTCATACTGTGTGAGAGCCTGTCACCACCTCGATGTCTTGGAAACATAACACAAAGATGGTGATGTCATAGGCGAATGCCGAGACCCTGGCTTTCAACCCTCCAGGCAATACGCTTCTGTGCAGAACCAGACTTGCCTCCTCACGCCTTTGCTTGTAAAGTAGCGGCTCCAACGCAAGGACGTAAAGCAGGGGAGACAACGGACAGCTTTGACGCACGGATCGAGAGATGGCAAAGGATTTTGAATACTTTTTGTTTGCCTGTATTACTACTGTCAGTGCACGGTACAGTACGGAGATCCATTTGTGGAAGCTCTGTTTGAGTCCAGCGGTCTCTAGAACAGATGTCAGGAAATGATGGCCCACCCTATTGAAAACTTTGAACTGATCCAAATTGATCAATGTGACTTTTGTGTCGTCTTCTAAGATCATATGCAAGTTGTTTGGAATCGATCTCCCCTTTACGGCATAGTTCGTCTCTAGTTCAATCAAGTTGCCGATAACAACCTGCAGATTGGAGTTATGAACCTGTAGTTGTCTAATTCTTCCCTGCCATGCCTATCCGTTTTCTTCAACAACGTGATCACTTCCTTGGTGACTTGACCTGGCGAGGAGAGTTGGCCAAAATTAAAATACATTGCAGTAATGAGTATTTTAAAATACAAACTTAGGCATGAAGCCCTAATGAATGGGAGGGGGGGGGTTCGGAGGTCTTTCTATTTGTCTATAAAACTTTGAAATTACTCTTAGTTGGCGTCTTTCACCACAATCCCGCATTCATACTGTGAAGTTAATCCTACTTAAAGAATCCCACACGTTTAAAAAAAAACGTATATGTATTTTTTAAATTTATTTATTCGATAAAATATGGGACATAAAAAAAGTCTAACAATGCTCACTGTTTTCGGGGAACCGAATAGAAAAAGAAAAAAAAAAGTCTAATTTTTATTCTAAATTCGGGCGCCGTGCTAAATGAACCACAGCTACTGTGAGTTTATAAAAATAGGTCCTCGAAATTTCTTTATGATAGACCCGCCCCATCTCCCCACTTTTTTATTCTCCTTGTTGTACCTTAATTTTGTAAAATATATAAATCAAAATTTTACCCGCTAGATTGCAAATACAATCTTCAGATCTAGCAGGAAACTGGCTAAATTGGCAACACTAGCATATAGATAGATTACGATCAGCTGATAAAATATATATTTAGTTTATTATTCGTCAAATTAAAATACATTCCAGAATGAGTACATTACAAAATACAAATTAACAACAAACTTAGGAATTGGGGGGGGGGGGTCAGAGGTCTTTCTATTTGTCTACGATACATTAAGGTTACTCTTAGTCGGCAACTTTCACCAAAATACCGCATTCACACTGTGGGGTTAAACCTACTTAAAGAATCTTAAAGAATTCCGCTTCAGTTTCATTGATGCAACCCGTACGAGAAGGAGATTTGAAACTTACCCCGTCCCCCCTGCATGAGGGATGAAGCCTCCAACTATCATCTCTTGAGACATTTTATTTCAAGCCCAAATAATTAGGCATATTATTATTTGAGTCCATTAGTAACTTCCAATTTAGTCTGAATTGTCGAACTGACATGATCATTTAAAATAGACTTCTGCATTATCCTATCTGTGCGAGGGCTGGATCTTTTTACATCAGAAGGCATCATATTAACCCCTTCAACAGCTGCCACCTCTTCAAAGACAGATGAACCAGCAACTAGTTCCTGTTGGAGATTCAAAAACTATTACCTTTTGAGGTCTGTTTAAGCTCTGTTTACAGAAGCAAAAAGCGGGCATTACTTTTTTTGGCAACCCAGGATCTAGTAAAATTTGTATTGAATTTTAAATGTAGGCCTTTGTTGTGTTTGTCTTATTTTGCCACTGTCCTGGAGCAAAAACCAGTTAGATAAAATAACTAATCATACATTGGAATAAAGATATATATATATATATATATATATATATATATATATATATTTAAAAAAACATTTTTTATTTCATTTTCACCCCAAACAAGTTTCATCATCCAACATATACAATATACAGGGTGCCCACAAAGTCTGGCTACATAATGTAGCCAGACTTTGTGGACACCCTGTATACAACAAAAAATAAAGAAAAACCTTTATCGTGTACCTTTTGAATAACAGTCGTGTTCTCGTCAAGTAGAGTTTTTTATTCAAGAAAATAAAATTTCACTGTTTTTCGATAAGAGAAAAAACAGCGACGACATTGAAATTAAAACTTGGTATGACAACCATCTTCATTCCATGACAAGTACACGATAAAGGTTTTTCTTTATTTTTGTTTATCGCCACAAGTGTAATTTGGACTTGCACCAATTTTCCTAATAATGTAGAAATTGTATATGTCGGATGATGAAACTCAACAATTGCTTATTCAAAAAAAATTCTAACTATAATCTCCTTTTTTTAGATAAAAAACGTAAGTAAAATGGGACCATGCACACACGCACTTTTTGTTTAACGAGCAGTCTCTCCAACACGCTGTGTTCAACATTGTAGCCGGTGCCTATTTGGCAATGGAAGTCTCACTCGTGTACGTTGGCTGTGGCTATTTCCTTCTTAAACTTCTAACTTTTATATACTTTTGTCTATTTGTACTATCCATTTGTAAATGTTGGATAAGTTTATGGTGTGTATGCTGCCTTTGAGCAATGGCAGCTGCGCAAGTAGAAGTAAACCATTGGGGAGAGTGAGGTTTACTATATATATATATATATATATATATATATATATATATATAATGTGTGTGTGTGTTATTTATTTTTTTTAGATACCTTTTCTTTTCTTTTTTTTGGGGGGATTTGGAATGAATTCAATTATTTATACGAAAGTGCATTTTTACCTAAATGTGAGTTGGGAATAATTTTCCCCTTTTACCAATTTGGTAACCTCAATAGGGAATAATATATATATCTATATATAATTTTTCAGAATGTGATAGATTATATGATTATTTCCATAGCCAAACAACATCACAGCTCACAAGAGCCATGACAGTCAACAAACTGGAAGTCCATGGCTTGAATGTCGCCCTCACTTGGGCTCATCAGTTAGATATATCTGAATCCGGGATTCAAAACCTGATCCTGTTCCATGCGAGTTTGGATATGTCTAACTGATGAGCCCAAATGAGGACAAAACTTGAGTCTTGGACTTCAGGTTTGTTGGCTGTCATGGCTCTTGTGAGCTGTGATGTTGTTTGGCTGTGGAAATAATTATATAATCTCTCACATTCTGCAAAATTCTATTACTAATTGTTTGTTAGGTTAGCATTGCTGGATGGTGTTGTCCTAGCAAGTTTAAAATTCCTACTTGTGAGACATCAGCTTTGGTTATAGCTGGTTGGATGAGCACGTCCCTTGTCGAGACGAAGTAGGTCCATTCCACAGTTGGATTTCACAGCGGTTTGCTTAATCTGTGTTAGTTAATAGAGTCTGTTGTGTGCGGGGCAGAGTGCTTGCCTCACATGCAAGAGGCTCGGGTTTCAAATCCCGGGTTCGGATATATCTAACTGATGAGCCCAAATTAGAGTGAAACTCAAGTCTTTGACTTCCGGTTTGTTGGCTATCATGGCTCTTGTAGGCTGTGATGCTGTTTGGTTGTGAAAATCTATATATATAAAAATGAAACTCTTAGTATGTTTGTAATTAATAATCTAAATAACCACTGGACGGATTTCTTTGATATTTTGGTATAATAATTTCATGGTACTCATGCATGTTTTTATATATCTCATTTTAATTATAACATTATACTCAATTTTTCTTTAATAAATAAGTAGTTTTCTTTGTAACGATGTGGCTATTTTTTTATTTGGGGAAATCTAATTATCACTGGCCGCCGTCACGTGACATCACAAAAAGGAACTTTTGGTCTTGCCACGACCTACTAATAAACATTGTTTGTGTAAAAAAAATAACAAAAAAGATATACCAAACTGACTTTTTTCTTTTAAAAATTAAATTATGCCCTTTCGTTAATAAAATTGTTTTTTTTTTTTTTTTTAAATCTTTTGATTTTTTTATACATGAAAAGTACAATTGTTGAATGTTATTCTTTTGATTACATTCGTTTGGGGGGCACAATTAAAAAAAAAAAGATTAAAACAGAACGAAATTTGAATTTCCGTTCCATTTTTACAACAACCATAAAGCAGTGCATACTTCGCAAGTTTTATCATAAGTTATACACATCTACATCTACTTATGTTATATTAGAAACCGAGTGACCCCTGAAAATCTGGTAGCTGAGTGTCAAATCTGCTTAAAATATTGTAAAAAAAAAAAAAAAAAGAAAAATAGAACTTCTCCCAAACATACTGGCAATAATTTGGTTTCGTCCTTCCCTTGAGTGTTTCCAATAAGGAGTGATGTACTAGGATTTGTATTAGAAACTGAGCACTTATTAAAATTACTTAATTGTTGATTTTTTTGCATTTTGGTTAAATTTGTTAGTTTGCAATCGCTGGGAGTAGTTTGAATTGTTCAAATAACAAAAAAACTCAGAATAACTTAAAACATTGCATAAAAGGTAGATTTTAATATTTGTGATTGTCGTTGACTTTGGAATTGTGATTTTCTACGTCTTCATTTTAATCCGCATAATAATTGTCATTTGAGGCCAAGTTTGAATGACAAGCAATTAAGAGAACTAATGAGAAAATGGCAGTCATATTTGCTGAATACAATATGAGACAGATGATGAGAAAACTAATAGTGCAGCGTCTGTCAGAAATTGGCGGAGAAGGCAAAGAACTCAAGTTGGAAGCTTATTAAACAATAACATCCTTCATTAATGCTGGTCGTAGTAAATCAAGTTCTGAAGGACGCATGGTGGCTTTTATTAGTTCATAAGAAGGTAACTGTGGTCTAGTGGTTAACAACATGGACTGACGACCTGGGTGTCCTGAGTTCGAATCCAGTTCAATCCACAAAAAATCACTTTCTCTTAGGATGTTGGCAATCTTCTCATGATCTCTTCCGTAAGTATCTGATGTTTTTCTTGAAAGAATTTTACAATACAATATGATTACAATGTAATCATCATCATCATCATCAGAACAGGCCTTTCCCCAGACCAATATGATTCTTCCTCACCAGTTTCCTGTCTTCCATCAGCTGCCTCAGATCTTCAAGTTCACAGTTGACGTCAGGTGCTATTTGTTGGATGTACGTGGAGCTAGGTCATCCTTTGCTTGCGCGTCCGTGTCATAGAGTCCATAGCTATACATCACTCACCAATTCACGCTTGCTCCTCAGACAGTGACCGGCAAATTGTAGGCGTCTCTCCCTGACGGTATGGTGGTAAACCAGACTAACTTCACTTTTTTAATGTTTGTTTTTAGCGTCCAAAATTCTTGTATGACTAAATGAATGAATCTTAATAAAAAAAAATTAACTTCACGTTTTTAATGTTTGTTTTTAGCGTCCAAAATTATATGACTAGTAAACGAGACTATAGCATCCAAAATTATGATATGACTCAATGAACGAACCTTAGCAAATAAGACGAACTTCACTTTTTGGCACTTCTGCGTGACAGTGACATTTTAGCAACAGAAACGAGTTTTCGGCCCCTGTTCTTTGAAAGCGGCCATTCTGTTTACCTCAAATATAAACAAGTATTTACGATAACGCAACAATATGTAATAACGAAATAATAACAAAAATATATGAAAATCGAAACATTTATTGTATAAAAAAATGTATCAAAATATAGTTTTAATGTATTAATTTAATTTCTTTTAAATGAATGATTCATAAATGAAAATAAATAATAAATATGATAAAAACATGAAACATTCATAGAGGTTTAATAATAATTTTTTTTGTACAGAAAGATTGTATAAAAATGTATCAAAATATATTTTAGTTTGCACATACTTTTAAAAAAGGAACAGTATCAACCCCTGTTCTTTTAGTGGGGTAGGTTATCTCAATATTCCATAAGAATTCTTCGCTTAGTGATGCAAGCACCAAGTGAAAAATTGTTTCAGCAATCTGCCCCACTATTTGGCTGACAAGCAACATCTGTTGGCGGTTCTTGAAACTAAAATACACGCATTCGCCTCATGTCACTAACATGCAGAAGTGCCCACTTTTTTAGTGTTTGGTTTTAGCATCCAAAATTTTGAGATAACTAAAGATGACAAAGACCGGGTAAGGAAGGGAAGCACCTTCCACCTAAATCATGGTTACACATGCTGGTAGTCAAGTCAAAAACTCAAGATGTCCAAAGCAAGCTAAGTGTACCTAACCCATCCTTATCCTAACAAAATGCCAACTGTTTTTTTACTTTCTTGCCAACTGTAGTTTATACTTTTTCTCTTTTAAATTTAGTTTATTTTCTTAATTATAATGTATTTTAATTATATATGTATATATTGTCTTTATCTCTTTGAGTTCCTTGCGAGCCTTCTTACGTAGTTCTTAAAATTCGACTCGAAAAAATTGGAAAGCCTAGGCAATAGACATTTCTTAACTTAACAGAAGCGAGGATTTATTTTTTCTACTATAGAAGTTAGAAGAACTTCATTTTAGTAATATACTTAATATCTGCAATTACCACATGCTCGCTTGTATTAATAAAGTGGCCTCCATGATATCCATATCAGGTGCTAGTGCACTTACTGATCCGTGCTATTTTTTACTTATTTATTTTTTTTTAATCGTATTTCCAAGTTTAATAAAATTTTTATGATATGTTCTTTTATTGAATTTTAAGGTTGAAGTATGGTGCAAAGTACCCTCCCCTCCCCATGTTGAGAATGGCTTTTTGAATTATAATGTTATTATTTATGTCTGGATCACTCTCTGAACTAGTATCCTATACCAAACCAAACCATCGAATATAGCTTATATTTCACTTTCACTATATTTGTGACTGAAATATACAGCTATCTTAGCTCTGTTACTAGGGCTATTTTCTAAATAGATGCAATGCTTTATCCCTAACCTTAATGACTGCCTATAAATACGGAATACAAATTCCGAATCACCATGAACCAATTATTTCTCTTATAACTGAAAAAAACCCTGACAGCTAGCTAAGAAATTCCAATATACATTTTTACCTCCAAGGCGACTGCGTTTGTCTAACATGCTTAAAAAAACAGAAAATTTTTTTTTTTTTTTCTCCAAACCAAACCTTACTTGAAACTCTAAATCCTAATGGAAATCTACTGTTATTTCTAAGTTAATAACCCCCGTCTCTTGAAAGCTAACAATATGCTCTATCCCCCCAAGCTGCCACTAAACTCCTACATTACACACACCTTTGTAGTGGAATCTTTAATTTCCAGCCCTTAACCTTCACATGCTAACTGCTTAATAGTCATCACTAAACATCTATACATTTCTACCTCTAAAACATGCATTAGAGCTCATTCCTATCCAGTTAGGTACTTAACAGCCAAAGAATGTACTCGGAAGCAAAGCGACCTGCATTAAATAACTAAGTCTCCTCCTAGATATTTTTGCAATGATTAATACGAAACTGAACCGATACTCCTTGTTATGCAAAATGTTCCATGACTCTTAACTGAAAGCTGAAATTATCTTCCTTTAATAATAGACACATACTTAATACAACTTCAACTTATTTGCATCTATTGAAAACCTGCCCATATATCTATTTACCTAATTACACATGACGCAAAACATATCTACTGTTTTATCCGTACTAGATTACACTTACATCTTAACCCTCCTGTCATCTTCTATATAAATAAAATGAACTCATTTTTTCCCGTCTGGTTTTGACATTAATAGGATTAAAAATCAAGATATTTCATGCAAATATAATATGCACAAACGGCAGAACAATATCTGAGGTGTGTTATAGGCTTATTATTTCTCAAATTCCTCGATAATCTTAGATTTCTATACTTTTTCTGCTGAGAAGTCACGGCCAAAATCGGTTAAGATCAATGGAAGTGGTAAAATATTTTCTCTCTAATAAATTCCTCCTCCCCCTGCCACCACTTAACACCGTTTGGGGATCGTTCACAAGGAACAGTTGAGAAGAGAACACCGGTTTGGCTTCGTAGTTCTTTCATGTAAAGTTATTTAAAATCACTAAACTAAGCTGCAGTACTCTGTGGCGTAGTGGTTAGCGTGCTGGACAATTCACATTATATTTTCACGTTCGCGCCGACCTACCGTAGTGGTTTTTTTTTTTTTTTTTCCTAAACAACTGGAATGGACTTTTCTTGGTGGCCGAACTGTTAACGTTGCAAATGTTTTTGTTTTTTTTTTTCACTTTATTTTCCTACTTTTACTCATGACTCCGGGTTTGATCGTTCCTACTTACCTACCATAACATTTTTTAAAACTCTCCCCCCCCCTTCCCGGAAACAAACACTCGGGCAACGCCGGGTACCCCCGCTAGTCTAAAATATACAAAGATTGGGCACAAGTCTTAGTTCAATTTTTAATACCTACTCATACTGTAACGTTATTCTATACCTAAGTTAACATATGAATAAAATAAAATAAAGGAAAAGCCTCAAACCACATTAACTCCGAACAAGCCTGCTTACAAACTTATACTGCATGAGTTTTACTTACCCCCTTTATCCAATAACAATGAAATAGCAATGTCCCTTAATCACTTTGAGGAGTGTAACTATTCGGCAGATATATAACCTCTACAAACTAACCCAGTAACATTAACTAACCACGCGGGGTCGTAGAAAAACCTGGATTAGGATCCAGGCGCGAAGCAAACCCTCTCAGTGCTAACGGACTCAGTAGATCTTCCCAGATCATCCGTCTAGGAGAAGGAAAACTCTGAAACTAAACCAAATGGGAGGGAGGCCTCTTCAGTCTTGAATGACAACCTTCCTAGAGCTGGTGACTCAAACAAATTACCGGTTTGCAAACCTAAACTGGTTAAGGAGTTGATAGGCTCTGTCTATCGCCCAGCTTCCATACTCCTTCTTTGCCTATTAGTCAGGCGCAGAGACGCTATCACAGTGATTTGACAGAAACACACAGTGGTAGATCTTGTTTCTTGTCTAGGGCAATGAACGCCGTTTTCCTCACTCCCGACACATCCCACCCCTCAAAACTGGGCACTTGAGAGTGCTTGAGTACCACATATGCCTGTGCAATTAGATTGGGTTGACCTTCTTCTGATGGGTTGAGGGTACCGGATTGACAGTTACTGGCTGCTGTTTCCGACTGGTAGTACAGGTGCCCTAACTCTTTGGTAGCGCTTAGAGCGGCTGCTCTATCAACAGTTGTATAATATCGGGATGTTTGTAGTGCCATGTCGCGCATGGAAAGGGACCCTACACTCATCCCCAGTGGGCTTTCCTGAGGCCACAATCCTAGTTGAAGAAAGGTCAGCTGATGGTCTACTTATGTTGCATGTGTGATACTCTGCATAACCTTCTGTTCAGCTCCCCCTTACCTAAACTGAAACTCTTTAAAAAATATGATGACAGTACAATCTAAAAATAAGCTTAAACCAGGCTTAGGGTCAAACAAATCCAACTTGCCTCCTCCTTTGAGGCTTGCATTCACGAACATCCGTGGGTTTAGAACTAATTTAGCTGATGTTGAAGCATTTCTCCTAACAAATACCCCGGATATCTTAGCACTAAGTGAGACTAACCTACACTCCTCCATCCCCTCTAACTACTTTAACATGCCTGGATATCTCCCACTCTGCCGTAAGGACTCTGACAGACATATGCACGGACTTGGAGATTACATTCGTAATACCCTTCCCTTGACTAAAGAAACAAACCTAGAATCGGACGATCAAGCCTTTATGTGCTTTAGACTTAACATGCAACATAACATTAGCTACTTTTATTTTCTCTACCGTTCTCCCTCGACCCAGGACTGCACCATAATAAACAAAGTCTCTGACAGCATAGACACAGCATTCTCCCTCGACACTAGCGCACAAGTACATGTATTTGGTGACTTTAATGTCCACCTCAAAAACTGGCTTGGATTCTCGACTTACACAGACGCAGCGGGCAGCACAACACATAGCTTCTCTATATCTCACTCCCTATCACAAATGGTTACGTTTCTAACCCGTTTCCCTGACCAGCAAGAACAACACACATCACTTCTAGATCTGTTTTTGACCACAGTTCCCGATGATTGTATAACGAATGCCCACAGCCCACTTGGGAACACTGATCATGCCGTGATAATGGTTGAAATCGCCCTAAACTCGAGACCCAAACTGAAGAGCCAGTGCTCAAAACAACAAGATATTATAAAAAGGCTGACTGGGAAGCCATCAGAGATCTTATCAGAGATGCCCCATGAGAAAATATTTTTTCTCTTTCTGCTGAACAGTGCGCAAATGAGACCACTGAATGGTTCAAAACTGCAATTGAAGCACATGTCCCCATGCAGAAATTATAGCAAGCCCCACTCTCCCCAATAGTTTACTTCGACTTGTGCAACTGCCATTGCTCAAAGGCAGCATGCATACCACAGATTTAACCGACATAAGTCCAGTTCAAACAGACAGAAGTATATAAAAGCTAGAAGTACGTTAAGAAAGAAATAGCGACAGCTAAGAGAGAATTTACTGAAACCACTAAAAAACGCATCGAAGCACAGAAATTAGGAACTCGTGACTTCTGGAAAATCTACAACAGTGTAGTAAATAATGGGCAATCAACAATTCCCCCACTATCCAACAATCACAAGGTTGTTTGCTCAGCAACCGAAAAGGCTAACATGCTTGCCAGTTGGTTTGCCTCAAACTCCACACTGGACCCTCTCAACCACCCCCTACCTGACTTTCCTATGCGGACAGATGCCACGCTAGACAATCTGAAAATCACCCCTGCTCAGGTACATGCTATCATAAAAAACCTTGACACTTCAAAAGCATGTGGACTCGATCTCATCCAAGCTGTGCTATTAAAAAAGTGCTCAGCCGAAGTAGCTCCAGTTCTCTCCAAACTCTACAACAAATGCCTTAATGAATCTTGCTTTCCAGACTATTGGAAAACTGCTTCTGTGGTACCAGTATTCAAAAATTCTGGCGAAAGAACGGACCCATTAAATTATTGCCCCATTAGCCTCCTCCCATTTTTTGCCAAAATATTTGAGACCTTAATTAACCATGCTCTAGCCCATCACCTTACAGATGCTAAACTTCTGACTGACCAACAATATGGATTTAGACAAGCCCGTTCCACAGCAGATATCCTAACTGTAATCTCAATGTATATACCACTCACTGGACAAAGCCGAGCAGGGCAGAGCGGTAGTTCTAGATACATCTATGGCTTTTGACAGGGTATGGCATGAGGGTCTCCTCAGGAAGATTAGATCATACGGTATCACTGGTAGAATACTTAACATAATTAAATCCTTCTTAGATAAGAGAAAAATCCAGGTTGTCCTCGACGGTCGTACATCTAAACAATATGATATAAATGTGGGAGTGCCCCAAGGGTCTACCCTTTGACCTCTGTTGTTCCTAATATTCATAAATGACCTCCCTGACAAAATTGCCTCTGAGATGTGTATATATGCTGATGACACCACACTATAACAGGCATGACAGGAAAACAAATGAACACATATCTAAAGAAATGGCAGAAACACTAGAGGATGGCCTCCAATCTGTAGTGGAATGGGGCCAAAAATGTATTGTCACGTTCAATGCCGATAAGACTAAACTAGTTTCATTCAATAATTACAAGAAACCTTCTCTACCAAGTTGGAACAATTATATTGAAAGCATTGCCAGGGCTGCTGTAAAGAAGGTAGGCTCTATCATGCTAGAAAATTACTAACACCTGAAAGTATCCTGTACCTCTATAAGGCCACCATTCGCACATGTATGGAGTATTGCTGTCATATTTGGGCTGGTGCATCTGCTACTAGTCTCTCACTCCTAGACAAGGTTCAAAAGAGAGTCACCAATCTGATAGGCCCTGAACTGTCATCTAAGCTTCAGCCTCTGTCCCATCGACGAAATATTGCATCCCTCTGCCTGTTCTACAAGTATTTTAATGGTGAATGCTCTAACGAACTGTAGACATTTGTGCCCCCACGACGTAGACACCCTCGACAAACCCGACAGGCAGCTAAATTCCACCCCCACACAGTAGAGATCTCTAGATGTAAAAGATATTCCTACTTCAGTAGTTTCTTCCCCAGAACCGCTAGACTCTGGAATTCCATTCCAAGTTCCTGCTTCCCTAACTGTACTCACATGCAGATGTTCAAGTATAACGTGAACAGAAATCTTGCTGCCCAAATCCCCACATAGTACCCCAGTAGATGTTGTCCCTGATAGTAGCCCTGTACACCAAAGTGGCAATGTGCCTTGTTTGGGGTAAAAATGTAATAAAAAAAATGAATGAATCTTAGTAAGCGAGACAAACTTTTTTTTTTTAATGTTTGGTTCCAGCGTCCTACATTATGACATAAAAATTTGAACAAATCTATTCCGAAAGCCATTCTTAATATGAAGAGGTTGGAGGTGTCTGTTCTGAAAGCCGTTCTTACCATGAGGAGCTTGAGAGTTGGGCAGCAGTAGCAACAGCAGCAGCATCAACAGTACTTTACTGTTTTTACAAGGGGAGAGTGATTGATTTTAGAGCATTGTTTTGGTTGGGAAATTTTTACCTTATGTTCACCTACACACTTTCCTTTATAATGACGACTTTTATAGGTTTTCCGTTTTTCTGATTAAGAACATCTGAGTCGACGAACACTGTCACTTCTTTGTTGGTTCATAGTATTTGCATGTGGGGATCTTGACAGAGATTATCAATTTGTGGCAAATATTTTGAGTCACCCACACTACCAAATGGGGTGTCTATTCCGAAAGCCATTCTTAACATGGGAATGTTGCTGGTGACCATTCCAAAAGCCGTTCTTAACATGAGGAGGTTAGGGGTGTCTATTCCGAAAACCTTTCTTAACATGAGGAGGGTGGTTGTTGAACAACAACAACAAAAACAACTGTACGTTCAATTTTTCTACAAGAAGAGAGGGTCATGCTTCTAACGGGCAACGCCAGTTAGCAGATCCTGCTAGTTATTTATAAGTTTGAAATAATAAAACAAATCAGAAACGTTTACGCGATTTCAAAAAAGTTTTGATTTAAGTGAATTATCAAAACAATGGACAATACGAATCCTGTTTATAATTTTGAAAGATTCTATGACAATAAGAGAAAGAAAAACTCAAAACTAACTTTTGTTATCTTTCAACTCACAAATTTTGAAAGGTTGAAACTGTGATTAAATGATTTCGTTTGGAATAAGTGCATTATTCATTTTATGAATGAGTGTGTTGATCATACTGAGAAGATCTTATGTGGTCTGAAATAGTAGCAAGACAAGATGTTAAAAGTTAGTACAAACCTGTTCTGGGGCAGCTGGAAAGAATGAAGAAGGAAGAAAAATAATAGCCACTGTTCTTTTTATATGGCTACGAGTTTGTCAAGTTTGTCACGTGATATGCAAATAAGATGCTGTGGTTAGGAATGAGAAAGTCAAAGTTTTGAGAGACTGGGAAGTTTAAATTTGGACATTGAAGAAGCAAGTCTTGTCAACAGTGAGTTGTATTTTGCAGTTGTGAGTTTTGACAGCAAAGTGTCGAACGTTGGTTTTGAAATTTTGACAGCAAAATAACAAGTGGTGGTGTTGAATTTATTGACAGCAAAATAACAAGTGGTGGTGTTGAATTTATTGACAGCAAAATAACAAGTGGTGGTGTTGAATTTATTGACATCAGAATCAAGAGTAGGACAAGTAACACGAGTGCTTTAATTTACAGAAATGACAAATTATTACTCTCTTGCTTTTAAAATTACAAATTATTACTCTCTTGCTTTTAAAATTACAAATTATTACTCTCTTGCTTTTAAAATTACAAATTATTACTCTCTTGCTTTTAAAATTACAAATTATTACTCTCTTGCTTTTAAAATTACAAATTATTACTCTTTTGCTTTTAAACTGTACTTAGAAAAGGCTCAAATCTACAATCGCAGAAAATAAAGTTTGCTTTGAACAGAATCATCAAGAGGTGATAATAAACATTTCTTTTAAACATTTATTTAATTGCAGACTGTTTTCCTCCTCTTCATAGTTGTTGTTTCACAACAATTCAGCCAACTATTTCTCTGGCCTTCGTCAGATGTAGCTCAGTGGTAGAGACTTCGACTACAGATCAAATGATCCTCTATTCAAGCAAGGGTGTACCTTACCGTTTTATTTTAAT
Organism: Euprymna scolopes; assembly: GCF_053919585.1. Classification (NCBI taxonomy): domain Eukaryota; kingdom Metazoa; phylum Mollusca; class Cephalopoda; order Sepiida; family Sepiolidae; genus Euprymna; species Euprymna scolopes. Next base: position 107,572,704 of record NC_136491.1, read on the forward strand.
TTTTTCTTATTAATGAGTTTAATTTACAATAAAAGAAGAGGTACCAATTAAAATCACCGGAAATCATTTCTTCATTTGCATATTTTAAAATTAAACATTGATCAGAAGTGACTGTACGAGGGCATTCATTGTCATCCCAAATATCAGCTGACTTGATATTATAAACAAACACAGACGGAATTTGATGCGCAATATTATCATTATTATTTTATAACATTTTTGCAAATTAGTTCACCAGGCAAATTATTCCTCGTAATATATAATAATCATTATAGGATTGATTCTATAATAATGCATACGCAATCTGCATAAATAAAATATCATGTTTAAGAGTAGTGTTTGACCGGGCAACGCCGGGCATCCAGTTAGTTTAAATATATAAATGTGTCTATTTTTAAAAAAATCAGAATTTCAGAACCGTTATACTTTTTCAAATTTCAATATTTTCAAACAGTGGGAATATTTCTACTACTTACACCAAAACACAAAATTACTGGACTTGGATGAACATAAAAAAAAAAAAACTGAATCTTCAATATGAATAGAAGACTATAGCTAAATAACAACAGGAAAAGAACGGAAAAAATATCTATATTTTAATGATGAAGACTTATATCGGTTGAAAGACTTTCTTTTGCAGACAGATGCCACACTAAGAGACCTGAAAATCACCCCTCCTCAGGTGCATGGTATCATAAAACCCTAGACACCTCGGAAAAGTGCTCCACTGAGGTTACTCCAGTTCTCTCCAAACTTTACAACAAATGCCTTAAAGAATCTTGCTTTCCTGACTGTTGGAAACTGCTTCTGTGGTACCAGTTTTCAAGAATTTTGGCAAAAGAACTGACCCATTAAATTGTATTTAAATTAAATCACCCCATTAGCTTCTTCCTGCTTTTCGCCAAAATATATGAGCCCATAATAAATTAAGCTCTAGTCTATCACCTTACAGCTGCTAAACTTCTGACCGACCAACAATATGGATTTAAGCAAGCCTGTTCGACAGCAGATATCCTAACTGTAATCTCTGAACATATATATACTATTCATTGGACAAAGCAGGGTAGGGTAGAGCGGTAGCCCTAGATATTGAGGCCTTTGACAGGATATGGTACGATAGTCTTCTCAGGAAAATAAAATCATATGGTATCACTGAGAGAATACATAACATAATTAGATCCTTCTTAAACAAGAGAAAAATTCAGGTTGTCCTTGACAGTTGTACATCTAAACAATATGATATAAATGCGGGATTACCTCAGGGGCCTATCCTTGGATCTTTATTATTCCTAATATTCATAAAGGACCTACCTGATAAAATTGTCTCTGAGATGAGTATATGCTGATGACACCACGCTCTTTAACAGGCATGACAGGAAAACAAATGAACACATATCTAAAGAAATGGCAGAAACGAGGAAGACCTCCAATGTGTAATGGAATGGAGACAAAAATGGATGGTCACATTCAATGTTGCCAAGACTAAGCTTGTTTCCTTCAATAATTACAAGAAACCTTCTCTACCGCCAATAGCAATGACCAAAAACACATTACCTGAAAGTACTTCTTTTAAACTCCTCAGCCTAACGTTCACGAGGAACATGAACTGGAATAGATATATTGAGAGCATTGCTAAGGCTGCTGCAAAGTAGGTAATCTCTTTTTACCGTGCTAGAAAGTTACTTACGCCTGAAAGTATCCTGTATCTTTATAAGGCCACTATTCGCCCAGGTATGGAGTATTGTTGTCACATTTGGGCTGGCGCATCTGCTACTAGTCTCTCACTCCTGGACAGAATTCAAAAGAGAATTGCCAACCTGATAGGTCCTGAACTGTCATCTAAGCTTCAGCCTCTGTTCCATCGACGAAATGTTGCATCCCTCTGCCTGTTCTACAAGTATTTTAATGGTGAATGCTCTGACGAACTACAAGCACTTGTACCTCATTGATGTAAATAACCCCGACAAACCGTACAAGCAGCAAAATCCCACCCCTACACAGTAGAGATCCCTAGGTGTAAGAAAGCCTTCTACTCCCCAGAACTGCTAGACTTTGGAACCACCTTCCGGGATTCTGCTTTCCCAACTGTACTGACATGCAGAAGTTCAAGTGTAATGTGAACAAACATCTTGCTACTCATCTCCCTTCATAATGCCCCCGCAGCTTATGTCCCAGATAGTAGCCCTTACTTCAAAGTGGCACTATGCCTTATTTGGGGTTGAAAATGGAAAAAATAAAAAAATATGTTTATTTAAAAAATAATTGCATTTCGATTAGTCACTGAACTGTTATTTTTTTATAAATCATTAAAATACTCCCGGGCAATGCCAAGTTGGTACATTCATTAAAAAACAACAAAAGCATAAATAATTTTTTTTTGTTCAAATTTATTTTTTTACTTTATTTCTTTGTTTTTGTATACAAATTTTCGTATATATTCAGTGAGAACGGTGAAAAATATAAAGAATTACAATCTTAGAAGAAATAGTTAGATAGCATTCGTGAAAGTTGGTGCCATTCATTTCTTTTATATATTTTTCGGAAATATTTATAATAATAATAATTTTCTTTTACTTTATTTTATTTTATCTGAAATATCTGTTGTAAAAAAATGAGTCAAGTAGATCTCTATTTTCCGTGTTCTTAAAATAATAATTTTTTGTTGTTTTCTGTCGTGTGATGATAACGGATGACAAGGAAAGGGCTGGGCTTGTCTTCCTCCCCACCAGTCGCAAGCAGAAAGAGAGAGAGCCCTGTGTTGTTGGTTTTTTTTTCACCCCTGTCACAGCTCGTCGCGGCTCCAGGCCAATTTTCCACCTTTGATTTCCGTTTCCGGTGACTGGTTGTCTTCGGTCAACAGCCTCTCGATTGGAGATTCGTTTGTGACATCTTCCTCCAAACCTGTCAAATAACAACAGAACAATAAAAATTTAATGTTTCTGAATTTGTTAAAATAACGATTGATAATTTGTATTATTTTGATTATTTAGATCACTGTTCTCATCTTGAGTGTTATTCTCACAACGTTTCAGTTGATATAATATCCAACCTTTTTCCGGTGTATGAGAACAGTAGTGTAATGTTACACACGGGACCCACACATTGTATGCAGTCTACGTCGTAAGGAACAGAAGACAAGTAATAACTCAACTCATTTTTTTTTTGTAACAACACCATTTATGATTCTTTTAAAATTAACAAATATTTAATTAGAAATTTGTCGTTTTTTGTTTTTGTAAATTTTCAAATTTTGAGGTAATTTCCACATATATTTTTTTTCTCAGACGTTTTCCTTGTAATTGATTGAAAATTGTAAAGCAACAAAAGATTTATTTTGATTTTAAAACAAAGCCAAATTGTATCAGTTCGTCGTTAGTGTACAACATGCTACTTGAAAGTTTTCATAAACAGTTGAAAATAGTCGACGATTGGTAGGCATAATGAGAAAACGATGTGAAAACAAAATATTTAACAATGCCCCTTCCATTGTTACGAACAATTTTCTAAATAATGTTACTATTTAGATAACCATTTTTAACATGGGGAGGGCGTGGGTTTTGTTAACTATTCTGTGCATTCTCTATATGAATGTAATTAAAATTTTAATTTAAATTATAAAAAAAATTGTGAGTTATTAAATTGATTTGCTTTGCTGTAAACAAAAACAAAAACGAGATGCAAACAATAATAATAATAGTGACAAATTTTTAGATTAACACTCTCAGCTAAATCCCCACTCCAAAAAGAAATATTACTTTTATAGCGTAAAATAATCAGTAATTCATTTTGGGATGTCAGATTACAATCTGCCATTTTGGTTTGCTACGAGGGACGTGCAATAAGTAATGCCCCTGACCCACTTCCCATAGCAGTAGAGCAACGAAACTTGACACAGTTATTAGTCTTTCTCTACATAGGAACCACGCAGGGTTATGCATTTCTCCCATCGTTTGATGCAGCTCTGGAGACCGTTTTTGTAAAACACCCCAGGTTGGTCCTTCAACCACGACATGACTTCAGAAATCAAGGCTGCATCATCTGGGAAACGCTTTCCTTTCAAAAACAACTTCATGGCTGGGAAGAGGTGAAAGTCAGAGGATGCAAGGTCAGGAGAGTAGGGAGGATGGGGGAGAATTTCATAACCACACGCCCGTGCTTCTGATCTGGCGACATGCGAGTTGTGGACCAGAGCGTTGTCCTGCTGATCTTGCCCCGCCTCTTGATTTTGATAGCTTCCCTTAATTTCCTCAAAAGTGAAGCATAATAGGCTCCTGTAATTGTGGTACCCTTTGCCAGGAAATCTGTCATCACTACTCCGTCCTGGTCTCAGAAGACTGTGAGCATGACCTTGCCAGCGGAGGGCTGCACCTTTGCCTTCTTTGGAGGTGGTGAGTCCAAGTGCTTCCACTGCATTGACTGGGATTTAGTCTCTGGATCATAGTGATGGATCCAGGTTTCATCCTGTGTAATCAGTCTTTTGAAAAATTTTGACTCATCTTCTTGGCACATCTCCAAATTCATCCTTGAGCATTTGACGCGTTCTCGCTTCTTGAATGGTGTGAGCAACCTGGGAATCCATCTGGCAGACACCTTATGCATATGCAAATGGTCATGAATGATAGTTTCCGCAGACCCTGTACTAATCTTGACATCTTGGGCTATTTGGAGAATAGTAATGCACCGATCTTCCAAAATGGCAGCCTGAACTTGACGGACAGATGCTTCATCAATGGCAGAAGGAGGGGTGACCAGGTCTGGGAGCTATTTCCACAGACTTCCGGCCATGTTTGAATTCACAATGCCAGCGTTTTACAAGGTCATATGATGGGGCATTATCACCATAAGTTTCTTTCATTTCATCAAAAGTCTCCTGTGGTGTGTGTCCTTTCAAATACAAAAACCGGATCACTACTCGACATTTAACAGGCTCCATTTCACACCTGACTCAGTTCAAACACCTGTAAAACCGAAACCACAATTAGTTAAGAGCTGTAATTTGCCACATAATCTGTAGAGATATAAATCATTGTACATACAAAATTTCAGCTAGATCAGACAACTGGAAGTAGGTCAGGGGCATTACTTATTGCACGCCCCTTGTAATAAGTACACCAAAAAATACGCCAGTACACCAAATTTCATTCCATCATAAAAACAAATTTCTACAGAAAAAAAATTGTCCATTTTTATCTAGCGAATAAACATAAAATTACATATGAAAAACCATGTTTATTATTTTTTAAATCCAACAACAGAGCTGAAGTCGATGTTTTGTTTCTAAAACAAAAATAACATTTTTGATAAATCTCTGTGTGGCTTATCAGGAAAATTTTTTTTTCTAAAGAATAAAAAACGAATAAAGTTTATTTTTTACAAGTATCTTCATCCATTTATTTAGCCAATAAACATAAACATAAAATTATGTATGAAAAACCATTTTTATTATTTAAAAAAATCTTACTTATATTGTAATACACCTAAAAAGAAAAACACGATTCTCCATTTTTAGGTGATTACATGTAAACAGCTTGAAAAATTTTGTGATAAAAATACAATAAATCACCAAACAATAAGTTTCGTATATAAATTAAATGCAAAATGATCACACCTTATTAAGCAGACAATGTTTTAAGGACATGTAACCAACTTTATTTGTTTTAAATCTTGAGAATGTTAATGCTCCAAATCAAACTTTAGTATAAAATATGTGATTGTTTAAAGTCATAAAAGCCACACTCCTTTCCTACTACTAACCCTAAGTCTTGGTGGTAATATGAAAAATAAAGCAATTTCATGTGATTTTTATGATTTTGCTGAACGGACTTAGAATTAGTTGTAAAAATGACTTAACTGCTTAAAAAGTTAGATTGTACTGGAAATGGGATCATTTTACATTATATTTATATGCACAACTGAACTCCCATTCTAAATTCTAACTTGTTTATTTTTGCTAGGTAGAAAAACTGGTCCATTATTGAATAAGTATCGATTGAAAACACATTTTATGACCGTTCTTTATAGGAAAAAAAAAACAAAACTTTTTTAACAGAGGATCATGACCAAGGTCTGCCCATTACACGTATCGTTTTTTTGTTGGACGTGTATTGTTTTTATTTATTTATTAATTCATTTAAATTGATTTAAACATGAATAGGTAAAAGCAAATTAATTAAATTAATTTAATTGGACCCATCATCTCCGTCATTGTGATCGCTGAGGAGTTCTTCCATTTTGGTCGCTCCTTCGGTTCGGAATTTGCACAGACACTGCGACTCATGACCACCTTTTTTACCTGTAGTGTGTGTTGGGTTTGTTTTTATTTATTGTTGGGTCTCTGATGAACAGCATGTGTCTGGTGCTGTATAACCGGGCCTCCACTGCCTTGTGGGCCAAGGTTTTTTTGCATGACCCACTGGTATGTGGAATACGCTCTGGTACTCAGCAACCTAAGTCCCAAACATAGGCCGAATAGCATTGGGATGGAGAGGGCTCCCGTAAGCCGTGGTGAAGGCAACCTCTCTAGGAGAAGCAAATCTCTGATTTAAAAAACCATTAAACGGAAGACCAGTACCCGCGTTAAGTTCGTCTGCAGTTTGACTTGTTACTGGCTATCTTGCTCTTGCTTGTTGCTGGATCTCAACATTTTGAACCGAGAGAGAGACTTAACTGTCGTACAAAGCTAAAACTCTGCAGAAACATCTTTATACAGATACTCCCTCAGACATTTGTCTACAAAAAAAAAAAAAAAAAAAGAAAAACAAAAAAGTACAGTGGTAACGTCACCACATTTGAATGCTAGTTTGTCTCTCGATTTCGATTCTAGCTGATGGCACCCAAATACATTTTTTTTTTTTTAATACTTTTGAAATCACAACTCTATAATAATATATATATATAATCTGAACAAATTAAAATATCATATTTCAGCGTATTTTACAACCGGGCAAATGATATGCAATAATATTGTTTTAAACTTAGGAAAATGCCACAGAAACGTATGGAATGCTTCAGCTTGCTTTTGGACCATCTTTTATGAATTGAGCAAAATACCATATCTGGTATTGTTAATAAAATTCCCAATTCTTTTCTGTAATCTAATCATATTTGGTACAAATAAACTTTTTAGTCAAAGGGAAATAATCATAAGATGAGTGTTACTAATCTTGTTCTTCAGATGCGACACTTCCATTTCTCGTTCTCTTTCAGTGGAGGAGAAATCCTCCACGACTAAGACAATTTTTATTTTTGTACCTTTTCTCCACATTAAAAAAACGACCCTGGTGTCTAACTCTGTCCCATGGGGAGGCATTGTAAATAGGTGCTACTACTATAACTACTACTATAACTACTTTTGTATGTTCCTTGACTTCTTTTTTTACATAATTTAGATATTTACGTAAACCTCTTACTTCATTCTTATGCTAATACTATCTCTTCTATTTCCCTTTCTAACCTATTCTCGTTTCAATTGCCTTTCTATAATAAGTTTAGTAACACTCATCTTATGATTATCTCCCTTTGATTCTAAATATCCCATAATTCCTTTTTTTTTGTACTCAAAGTTTTCTTCTCTCCATCCGTCCACGTGTATTATTTTTCTATGTCTGATGTCACAGTCGTACGGCACAATCACATTGACACACCGGTTCTCGCCAGATCATTGAAGTTAAGCAACGTTAAGCCTGGCCAGTACCAGATGGGTGACCATTTGGGAAGGCTAGGTGCTGTATGTACCTTTTGGGAAGGTTGGGCATGGGGTCAGCATCCCCACCCTGTAAAAAGAACTCCTCACTACAAAAACATCTACAAAAGCTGTAGATGGCCTATGCCCTTCCAGGGGCTCAAGGGCTATGGATGGATGGATGTCACTGTTGCATGCCCCCTGGGGTCTGACATTTGAACAAGCTGAAGGAGAGCAAATTAATAACAAGTTTGAGTGCTGGGACTGAAGTTAAACTCAATGCTTGGAACCAGATCGGAGATGTAATACTAACTTGTCCACCAGGTTCAAGTCATGAATATCCAACAGCATCTCAGTTACTCAACAAATAGTTGAAGGTTACGTGTGCGTTATAAACTTATATGGGAAATCTTGAGACAATCTGATTGATCGTAAAAGGAACAGTCTCTCACTCAATCCCAGGAAACATTGGGTGTCCATGCTGGTAATACAATAATGTGAGGATAATAATAATATATAATGTGTTCTAAAAAAGGAAGAAATAATCTTTCTTGATTTTCACCTTGTGCAATTGATGCAAAAAAAAAAAAAAGAAAAGAAAGCCATTACAACTAATTAGATTAGTATAATGAATCTCATGGACCTCTCATCGAAACATGCATTAGGAGATGAGCACAAAAGTAGATTTTTTTTCTTTTCATTCTATTTACCAAGAAAGAAAAAAAAATATTACACTGTTTTTATTGGATGACTTTGCAAGCTCGACCATTAAACAAAAGAAAAATTTGTAGATGCTGGAACATGAATTTTTGTTTTCTTCCTACGATGAATCTATATAATCCGAGAATCCTAATAATCTTGCTTGCACTTTTTTTGTTTAGATGAGATGAGAAAGGCAATTGAAACGAGAATAGGTGAGAAAAGGGAAAAAGAAGAGATAGTATTAGCATAAGAATGGAGTAAGGGGTTTACGTAAATATCTAAATTATGTAAAAAAAAGAAGTCAAGGAACATACAAAAGTAGTTATAGTAGTAGTAGTACCTATTTACTATGCGTCCCCATGGGACAGAGTTAGACACCAGGGTCGTTTTTTTTTTAACGTGGAGAAAAGGTACAAAAATAAAAAAATTATCTCAGTCGTGAAGGACTGCTTCTCCACCGAAAGAGAACAAGAAATGGAAGTGCAGCATCTTAAGATAGATACTACACTTTGATCTTGGCCAAACGGCCAAGTAGTAGTAACAGTAGTTATAGCAAGGTAAGTGTGGAAGTTTAGTAACACTCATCTTATGATTATCTCCCTTTGATTGTAAATATCCCATAATTTCGTTTTCTTTGTTCTCAACAGTTTTCTTCTCTCCATCCGTCTACATGTACTATTTTTTCCTCCTCAGAATTTTTGCTTGTTTTTTAATCCCTTCAACTCACAATGCAACTCTCAGCAGGTTATGCTCTCAGAAGAGACAATGAAACTGCTGGAACAGATTATTATTTGATGGAAATGGAGCAAAATATGAAATTTGGGAAGTTAAATTCTTAGGCCAGCTACGTACGCTTGGCCTAAAAGACGCAGGAAAAGGAAAGCCGATAATTATTTCTTTATATACCCCACTGACATCTCTCAAAAAGAACGTGGATGGAAGCGTCACAGACTATATAATAAGAACAGAAACTGTTGTAACAACTCTCAGAAATGCTGAACAAACAGTGAATGATACATTAATCATCGTAATGATACTAAAAGGATTACAAAGCCAGTTTTACCCTTTTTCTATTTATGTAACCCACAGCAACAAAGAACTAACGTTCTCAAGATTTAAAATTGAACTTCACAGCTTTGAAGAGACGTTGAAACACAAAGACCAGTCGAGTAGTAACGACGTCATGAAGTTGACTTCTTTTTCGAGAACTACTATAAGAAATGACAGCCTTGACGAGTGATACACTCCGTGTTTCATATGTGGTGGGAAGGACACATATCCAAAGACTGTCCCAACAATGGCAACAAATGAAACATGTGGTGTAACTATTGCAAAAGCAACACTCAGAGAGAGTCTTGCCTCCATAAACGAAGTGATACCATGAAAAAGATATCAGACAGCGAAGAAACTACATTCGCATTCAAAATGAAGGACTACTACACATGAAAGACGATATCGCCTATGGGCTTACTAGTTGATGCAGGAGCAACCTCCCATATAATTAGAGATGAAAAGAAGTTTAAAAGTTTTGACTTCACGTTTCAGTCAGAAAACTGCTATATGGAGTTAGCGGATGGAACGAAAACCAGTGGCATAGCATTAAAAAGAGGAGACGCTGAAATACGCCTACTAGATGAAAATAGAAACCGCGTCACAGTTACCCTAAATATGGCATTATTGATAGCTTCCTATCTGCAAGACATTTTCTCCATAAAAACTGCTACTAAAAATGGAGTGATGTTTATTCTTAAAGAAAATGAAAATGTACTCAAACATAAAAAGAGTACAAAGTTTAAAATATATGTACATAAAAGACTGCTATTTAATGACTGCGAAGGATGAAAGTACCGAATACAGCTGCCATTAATGCTACCATGTCCATATGTGGCATAAAATACTCAGTCACTGTAACTATGAGGACATAGCAAAACTAACTGCTGTAGTTTGTGAGCGAAAATAAAAAATAACAAAGCTAAAATTGAGTCCGCAACCCTAAAAAGTAAAAGTCGTTCGCCATCTTCTAATAGTCCATCAACTTTTAAATCTCCAACACAAGTACATCTATCATGATAAATGGCGATGAAGCTTCAAAAGATTTGAATTCTTCTAATTCCAAAATTTCTGATGCTGCAAAGAAAACATCAACTTCTTGACTTAGATTGCCATCGCCAGGTGCCTTACTGCAAAAATCTGTCAGATTCGCTGAAGGAAATCAATTTCAAAACTCTGACTCCGATTGTATCGAAGAAAAGCAAAGAATCTCTCAAGAAAACTGATGAAAACGTACTAAAAAAAAAATATGAATAAGGCATCTCACAATTTGTCGCTGTCTAAGAATATCAAATAAAACTCCAGATTCTATCTGTGACTGATCTGTTAAAAGGAGTCCGCGATTTGAAAGCTCAAAAGGTGCCTTGTCACTTATGCTTAACAGTAGAAGTTTTACAGCCAAGCAAGTTAATGGAGAAGCTGAGGACATGCTGATGGAACCCGTTACAAACAACTTGTCCTTGCAGCAGAGAAGTTTGTTCGTTGAACACACACCTTTAAGTGAATTAAGTTCATTGGACAGTGGGAAGAAAATAAAGTCTCCAGCCAAAGCTTCACTTACAGAAGAATGTCAGAGTCGATCAACTACTTCCAGTTCAGCAAAGTTAAATCGAAACAAGCTTGTCGAAAATATTGCAGTCCTTCAAATCGAAAAGACGATCTATGGTAGCATTATCCACATGGGAAGCTAAATATGTGGCAGCAAAGGACACTCAAAAAGGTATGTACCTCACCCAGCTACTCACAGAAATGGATCCAAAGGTGTAAGCATATAGATAAAAAATACCATTTTATCAGGGACGCCCAAAAATAACAAAAGTATAGAGATAATTTATTGTCCCACAACAGATATGCTAACTAACATGACAAAAGCTCCAACTTGAGCAAAACTAGAAAAATTTAAAAGACCTTTATTCGGACTTGTTTACTGATATGATGCTCTTACACATTTTAAAAGTAAATTAATAAATAAATAAAAACAACACAAGAACATTCTAAGAGCAAGCGGGGCTGTTGAAAGTCCGACAACTCGTGTCGAGAATCTAATAACACTCATCTTATGATTATCTCCCTTTGATTGCAAATATCCCATAATTCCTTTTTCTTTGTTCTCAATGAAGTTTTCTTCTCTCCATCCGTCTACATGTGCTATTTTTTCCTCCTCAGAAGTTCTGCTTGTTTTTTAATACCTTTCACTCATGATGCAACTCTCAACAAGGAGTAAAAGTGAAACCTAAATCAATAACATAAAGAAGAAAATAATAAAAGCGAGATATGTATTATTTATTTCTAAATATCCAACATATTCACTAATCTGGGATGAGAAGTGACTGGATAAGTGTAATGACATAAATAATGGACGACTGAGACGATAAATGGTAAGTAATCAGATCACTTAGATAAAGAAAAAAAAGACACTTCGGAAAGGCATTTGATTTTTTTTTTGTATTTAGTTGCATAAATCCTTGTTACTGTCAGTCTGATCACTCCATTTTTATTCTGGTGTGTCTAGCTATTTGTAAAAAAAATTACAACTCTTTCTTGGTTGTTAGCAAATCTAGTGTTGTCAATGAAATATGGGATCCCGTTTATTAGAGGGGCTCTCAGCCTTTTGAGAAAAGGGGCAGAACTCTTGCTGATAATACATTCTCTCAAAGGAAGGTAACTCAAGATATCACCAGGTCTCCTTTATCGGACCACTGTTAGAGTATGGTATCCAGGCTTCTTCCTCGTACATGATGCATGATATTCAGCATCTGGAGAGTTCAAAGACTGGATACTCGAATGATGCGGGGTCTATTGGATCTGCCTTGTGATAGCTGATTCAAAAAGCTTCACCTTTTCTCCTTTGAGTGCTGACGATTACACAGTGACCTGATTTAGGCCTACAATCTAATCAGTAGGCATTATGATATACCTGAGAACCTTTTATTCACTCTTGGATCAGAAATGGGACTACGCGTTCATTACATGAAACTTTTTCACCACCGATTTCGATTGAATCGAAGGAGGGATGCATTCTCAACCAGAATCCCTGAACCTTGGGCCAGACTAGTAATAAATGCACCAACAATGCAACAATTCAAGGTAAATTTAGATATAGGTGCTCGACTACTGTGTCCTTATTGTAAATTTTTACAACTTCTTCCCTATGTGGCATTAAAGCACAATTGTTTTATTTTTTTGCCAAATAAACTGAATTGAATTGAAAGGTGAATTGAATTGAATTAAAATTTGAATTGAATCAAAAATTGAATTAAATTAAATTGAACTAAATATCTATTGAAGTATCTACCAACGTTGATGTAATAGGTCACATGTCTCACAATCAAATAGAAAACAACAAATGAATGAACACTGACTGGAATATCGTTTCAAAACCAAACATAGTTGAATAGTGTAATTGATACTGTAGCTGCCTATAAAAAATTGTGCGTAGTTTGATAGTTTGGTTGTTTTGTGGTACAGCATGCCAACTCTTTTGGATGGAGGGGAGAAGAGTAGTAGTGCTTTTAATACTGAATTCAGTCATTTCGTAAAATGTTCTATATATTTTCAAGTAATCTATCTTATCAACAAATGTTTTGTATATAAATAGTAGCAACGATTCCAAAGTGGCCAAACTTAGGGTCAGTGTGGCTACCACCAGATTAGTTTTGTTTACAGAACACATGAGCATAGTTTCTTTAAACGCTTGGCAAAATAAGACTATCAACATATCGAAACCTAATAGCACTTAGTTTAAATTCCTGAACACAAAATATACCCTAAGTACAAAATCAGAAAAGTAGATAAAATATCGTTCCAGATATAATACCAACACAATGATAACACTAGTCAACAACAAATTTGTTGTCTGCATTTTTTTCAGCTGATTTAGGACAGATCTGATGCACTGAATCCAAAAATTACATTCAATCAGGTCAAGTTTTTGAGCTATGGTCAAATGTTTTTGTGCACATGTCTGCATGTGTGAAGCATTTTAGAAGAAGTTGATGGGAGTAAAATGTCATGTTTTGATTAGAAATGATTATTTTAATGACAAAAAGTATTCAGGTTTTGGGTGGTTATGTCGAAAGGAGGTCAGTTTGAAGTCATAAAATCTCGAAATTTTCCAAAAATTGCTGTTCAGCATACCCGAAAAAGGACTGGCTTGTGCAGGAGGAAGTGGTGCCTTGAAAAGAAAGGATTGTTATCAACAACCCCCTGGTGGACAAAGACAGAATACTCTTCCCACCATTGCACATCAAGCTCAGCTTAATCAAGCATTTCACCAGGGCTCTGGACAAGCATGATGAGTGCTTCACTTACTTGTGCCAGACTTTTCCAGGATTGACCATGGAAAAGTTGAAAGCTGGTATGGTCCTCAGATTCAGTAGTTCATCTGAGATTCAGAGTTTGAAAACTTGATGAACAAAGTGCAACTGAAAACATGGAAGGCATTTGTTCTGGTAGTGAAGAACTTTCTTGGCAACAATAAGGCCAGAAACTATGCAGAACTTGATAACAACATGCTGACGGCTTTCAGAAACCTAGTCTGCAACATGAGCGTAAAAATGCATTTAACATTTGTAACATTTTTTGCTTGTTTCTCTTTTATAGACATTGTCATGGCCATCTATCTATCTATCTATCTATCTATCTATCTATCTATCTATCTATATATATATATATATATATATATATATATATATATATATATATATAATTGCCATCACTTGATTTTTTTCTGTTTGCTTTTATTTAAATAAATATGTAAAAATTATTTTCAAATTATTCACGGTAAAATAATAGATGAATTTAAGTCCTTGGAATCCACGATAAACCGCGATGTTTATCTTTTAATGCAGGGATAACGTACAAGTTTTTTTTTTAATTGATTCTTGTTTTTCCTTTTTTTAAAAGTCAAATTCAAATATAAAACATGTTTGTTATTTTTCTTTTTTTCAATACATCAAAATAAAGTTTTTTCATCCTATTTCAAAAACATTGTCACTCATTATTAGGGCTGTTACAACAGCATATTCTTTTCATTTTTTTGACTCTCGGGTATATATCTGACACAGTTAGACACACTTAATCAACCGAGAACTGCATCAGTCTATATAAAAACATAAAAAATATTAACGGATATATACTCAAGAATCAAAACAATGAAAAGAATATTCTGTTGTCACAGCCCTATTCATTATCAACAGTCTGACTGCTTGACAGATCTTACTTGTTTTGCCTACTATGTGTGACATCATTTTTCAGTTAGCAGGCCTTGTCTCCTGGTAGTGATGATATAACATGCCGGCAAATAGCATGATCCAGGATTTTATATCCTGATATATTGGCTATCCGAACTTAGTAAATTGTTCATCAACAGATAAGAACAAAATGTTTGACTTCATCTAAAGCCGCCGACATTCTGAAAATTCAAGTCATGGAACGTGGCCAAAGCGTGCTATACGTAACGTGATTCAATTAATTCGTTCGTAGGAATTTATAAACATGAAAGTACCTCAGGTGGTTATACGTGACGTTACTTCGTATGGTTATATGCCAAGAAACTATTATCTTCATTGAGATTTAATTGTAATGCATCAAGATTTGATTGTAACTCGTCAAGATATATTAATATATATATTACATGAAGCTGAAAATTGATGTTTATTTGGGATAGTCTGCCAATCTGTATAAACTTTATGCATTGGAATATTTCCAATCTTTCTCATCAAACTCACCTCCTAACACGAAATCCAAAGAACACTGACTCTTATAAATAACTTTCAATGAATTATGATTTATACAGATTAGCAGACGATACTGTGTCAATGAGTTTTGTGTGGCTGTGTGTCCACTAATGTTTATGTGTGTGTGAATGGAGAGATGTTGCATAGATTAGCACTAAGAGACACTGATCTATAGACACGAGACAACTACTGGATTCCACTGGTTTATTGAAGAAAAAGCTGGCTTTTTAAAGGATTTAGGTGGCTCCCAGAACGACCATTTCAAATATATTCAGAAAGTTCTGATTGGTCAAAAATATAATTATTTGGTTTTTATTCAGGATAGTGTGTACACAAACGAGTTTACACATTTTAAATTTGGACGTGTAAACATCGGCTGCTGCACACGAAAGTCACATAAAAGAAGAAAGCACAAAAGGCCTATATAAAGAACTTTTTATTTAATGAAGATGTCACATTCTTCTTCTTATTATTAGCTAGCAGTACCCGCTAACCGGCATTGCCCAGCGGAAGCGTGCTACTTCCTGCGAAAATTTTTTTTTTAAGTACAGTTGTTGTTGCTGCTGCTCAAAACACCCTCAACTCCTAATGATAAGAACGGCTATCAGAATGGATACCCCCAACTCCTCATGGTAAGAACGGCTATCGGAATGGATACTCCCAACCTCCCCTTGTCAAGAATGGGTGAAGAGGTGCTGTAGTAAGGATACTGAGCAAGCCCTAGCCATAAATTTGTTGTCTTTTCAATAAAGAAAAACAGGAAAAGCTTTATCGGACAATGTGTTTCCGCAAGTAATGCATTGACATTTATGGTATAACAGTTATGGTATAACATTTATGGTATAACAGTTATGGTATAACATTTATGGTATAACAGTTATGGTATAACTGAAAAAAAAAAATCGAAATGTTTTGTGTCATCTCATATGTTCCTATCCAATGTTTTGCGCTCTCTCTCAATTCTCTCTCTCTCTATATTTTTCTGTCCGTCTGTCTGTCTGTCTATATATATATACATACATACATACATAGCTGACTATCTGTCAATCTATCTATCTGTCTATGCATCGCTCAGTTCGAATGTAAACAAAACAGATATAAATCTCGCTGTTGCTGTCTCTGTGTATGTCTCTCTCCCCCTCTCTCTCTCTCTCTCTCTGTCTCAGTAAACACATTTAGAGAGAGAGAAAGATAGAGAGAGAGAGAGAGAGGAAGAGAGAAGCAATTAACTTTGAGCGGCTAAGTAAACGTGTTATTTAATGTAGAACGTTTGCATCCTGCATCCGTAGACGCCATATTGAATAGCCTCCTGACTGTTCGTTTAAGGTTATAGAATTGCAATCTGGAATAAGGGATCGGTCTGATCTAAACCAGTAGGAATAACTGGATACATTTAAGATTAGTGTCGCCATTTTGAATCAGGCAATAAGAATAGATAAATATATATATAGAGAGAGAGAGGGAGAAAGAGAGAGAGGGAGAGATTGAGATATGAGACAAATTAAATTTGTCTCTTCTTACTTTCTTTGTTTAACCCATATTGAATTTCTTTTGTTGCCGTTCCTATCCATGTTGTTTCATTATGTCAAAGTTGAAAGCAAACACAATTTTGAAAGAAACAACGAAAACGAATTTTAAAATGAAAAATAAAGAACCCCCCCCCCAAAAAAAACAAAAAAAAAAAACAAAAAACAAAACAAAACGAAAGAAAAATAAAATAAAAAAGAATGACGTGCGTATTAAAATGACGCATTCGTTGTCATGGATGTGAATTCTCATGAGACTTTCTGTCTCTTCTACGATAAAAATTCAGAAGGAATGTCTGCCCGTCTTCAGTTTTTATGGGCAGCCACCTAATTTAAAACTCTTCTTAAATCATTAGTCAATGCTAGCAGGGTCACCCGGCGTTATCCAAGGCATGTATAATCTAATATATCGTGTATTTTATGGCAAGTGCTTGCTTGTGTGAGCTCCAATCTATAGTTCCCCTTTTCCAGACGTTCACAAAAAAAAACACCTGACAAACTACAACCATTATCAGTAATCCCCCCCCCCCCACTGTGTTAAATTGAATGCAGATTCCATGAACAAAGCTTCTTTCCTATAACTGCCCGCTGGACAAATACAATATGGCAACTTTCAAATCCAATATAAAAATCTTCTTGTTCAGTTATACCTTAAAATAATCTAATGCCCAATGCATACCATTAACGATTACTACACTACCACCTTACATTTATTAACCTTTATCCTCGAATGGGTTTCAGGCCTTGATAAGTGGTGACTATTGGACAATTCAAATATTTTCATGATTCTGATACAATTACAGATTCCGATTCATTATAAATCTCTAAATATTTAACAATAGAGTTGTTTTTTTATTCCAGATCACCGTAAAAACACATGTCAAGTATGCAGATAGTTAAATGTGCAGATATTTTTCCAAGCATAAAAATACACTCGTGGAAGATGATGTATAGATTTTAGTTTTACTAGTAACGTACGATCTATAGATATTTATTATTTTATCATTACTATCAGCAGTGGAAGATTTCTATTTAAACAAAATCAAATAAAAAACACAAAAGAATTGCTTTTGGCTTTGGAAATAGGCACACATTTGTCCGATTTTGATATATATATATATATATATATATATATATATATATATATATATATATATATATATATATATATATATGATTACTTCAATTAATCACATAAATGAATATACAAAGATATAATTTTATGCGTAAATTTTCAGTATTTACTTCAACAGTGCGCAATACATAGGTAGAGCTAGGTTGAGAGCATTGCCAAGGCTGCTGCAAGGAAGGTTGGCTCCCTCTACCGTGCTCGAAGACTACTTACACCTGCCAGTATCCTATACCTCTATAAGGCAACCATTCGCCCATGTATGGAGTACTGTTGTCACATCTGGGCTGGTGCATCTGCTGCTTGTCTCTCGCTCCTGGACAGGGTTCAAAAAAGAGTCGCCAACCTGATAGGTCCTGAACTGTCATCTAGGCTTCAACCTCTGTCCCATCGACGAGATGTTGCATCCCTCTGCCTGTTCTACAAATACTTTAATGGTGAATGCTCTGACGAACTGCAAACACTTGTACCTCCCCGACGTAACTACCCCCGACAAACCCGACAAGCTACTAAGTCTCATCCCTTTACAGTAGAGATCCCTAAGTGCAAGAAAGCCTTTTACTCCAATAGTTTCTTCCCCAGAACTGCGGGTCTTTGGAACTCCCTTCCGGGATTCTGCTTTCCCAACTGCAATGATATGCAGAAGTTCAAGTGTAATGTTAACAAACATCTTTCTACTCTTCTCCCCTCATAATGACCCCGCTAATTAATTCCCTAATAGTAGCCCCCTGCTTCAAAGTGGCACTGTGCCTTGTTTGGGGTGAAAATTGAATAATAATAAAAAAAATATAGTAAGTTATGAAAATATATATATGGCAATTAAACTATACAGAATATTCCATTTTATTTTCATGAGAATTCGTCAGCCTAGGTGCAATTAGATATGTTATTTTGTGTTTTAGTCTATATTTTGGATATTATGTTAGCTTTATATATATATATATATATATATATATATATATATATATATATATATATATATATATATATATATATATTAGTTAGAAAAGCATTTCATCCAAGGCATGAAAATTGCTAAACAAAATGTTTTTACTATAGGCTTTATATATATATATATATATATATATATATATATATATACTGAAAGTAGGTCAGCTTACAAAACAAAAAGATATCTACCCTTCTCATAAATACACAAAGAGAAGGGGTGAAGTGGTGGTCAACTTTGCCTTTGTCCTGTAAGTGCTTGCCCATTGGCTGATTAGGATGGGCGCAGTGGCAACTAGGAAACTGATTGGCTTACTAGAAATTTCAATAGCATGTGCGTATATATAAACGTACAATAACCACAACTTTTTGCATAAGCCTGACAAATTCTCACAAGAATGAAATGCAGAATATTCTGTGTAGCTTAATTGCCATATATATTTTCATAACTTACTACAACCTCAAGTGTATAAACTTAGTTCATTACAAATTGTTTCAATAGACAGGACAAAAATTATCTGTCCATATCGTCAGATGATTCAAGTTAAAATAAAAATAAAAAGGAAAGATATGGACTTTTGTGATTATGTATGGATATTAAAAGCCAAGAGAATGGAAATAAGAGAGATATAAGGGAAAAGAAGGGAGAGAGAAACAATAAAAAATAGAAATTAAATAAAAAAATGGTAAAATTATAAAGATAGGGCAAGAGAGGGGGAAAGAAGAAGGAAAGAAAAGAAAGAAGGAAAATAGATAATTGATTGTGTCAAAAAAAGTCTGTTGAGTTCTGGATGATGATTTGCATGTGTCTCAAGGCCGTAACATTTATGGCGATGGTGGTGGAGAGGGTGGACAGAAAGAGCTAAGATGCGTCTAATTCAAATGGATAAACAGATAGATGTGTCCAATATAGCTTATATAAAATCTCTTTGTGTAAGAAATAAATTCTGTTGGGTAGATTTTAGAATTGGAGTCGATTACAGGGCAGTATTAATAAAAGAGTAGGGGATGGATTTTGAAGGGTGTGAAATTTCTAGGAAAGTGGGATTTTGTAGTGGTTTCAGATATTTAAATATTTAACTTAGTTTAATAATTGTATATTTTATAGTCTAGAGTTATTAATGGAGAATATTATGCATAACTATGTTTTGAATGATTAGTGGAGAATATTATGCATGGATATAGGAGAAGATGGGGAATTTGAAGGTTGACCGTAGTTACATTACTAAGAGTTTTTTGGTTGATAAAAAGCGTAGTAATTAAAGGTATGAGGAGGATGAGATAATCTCAAAGAGTAAAATAGATGATTAAAAATTAAGAATTAAAGTAATCTCTTTGAAAAGTAATAAAATAAAATAGTGTTTAATGTAAGTTTCGATGAGTAGTGTTAAGAGTGTGCATTTGTTTAGGCTGAGGGGGTTGTATTATATGAACTTTAGTAGGGTGTGAAGTTGCTAAGAAGGTGGGATTTGTAATGTCTACAAACAATTGACGTTTCATTTCTAATGTTTAATAATTTATATCTATCTTTAAAGTTAGTAATAAAAACTTTTTCATGTTATCAAAGGAAGCAGGGGAAATATAAAGATTTACATGTATTAGATTTTTTGAGAATTTCCCATTTAGTGGTGGGTGTGAGATTATTTTGAATCAGGTTTAAGTAGTGGGTAGTTAATGCGGGTTTTGTTGAGGTGGTTGGGGCTATTGAAGGAGCATTTGTGAACTCTGAAACAGCCTTTTAAAAGGTTTCAGCAAGTCCGATGCATTTTTTATTATTTAGGTTTTCTATTGGAGCGATAGTGGCTTTGTATACAACTTCAGTCTGTAGGCATTGTTGTTCAAGTGGACATTCTGATTTATTAGTGCAGTTGCAGTTTTTTGTGTTACTGTTATTATTGTAATTATTGTTGTTGTTATTAAGTATTCTATTATGTTTTTTAATTATTATTTCTAGGTTATCACTACAACTCCAGTTGAATTTTCTAGTGTTTTTATTAAAGATTTTATGTAATATCGTATTTGGTGGGAAGTGGATGTTAACGAGCTTGAAGAATTTTTTTTGCAGTTTATCTTTAATAATTATATAAAAAGGAGGGTTGAACCGAAGAATTTTCCTAGATCTGTGGTTTTATTGTTGGGCAGGGTTGGTCCAATATAATTGATGGCAGTATTAGTATATCCATTATTTTTTAGAGCTGCTTCAAAAAACGGTTTATGTTTATTGAAAATTTCCCATTAGAATAAACTCATAAAAACGAGAAATTTTCAATCCCTTTTTTGAAGAAATCACGGGAGCCAAGATAAACGGCAGCAAACCACTTGGACTGCAGTTGGGTGCCTGGAATTTTTTTTTTACATGGAGGTCACCACTTATCAAGGCCTAGAAGCCACTCGGGGATAAGGGTTATTGCGTGTACAGTAATCAATGGGACAATATCGTAGTAATCCTTAGTAATGGAGATTTGATAAAGTGTCTTACTTAAGGGGGCGGTTTATCAGGAATTTGTTTATGTTCGACTTGAAGACATCCAAGTTGTAGTCAAGTGGGAAACAGGCAAACAGAAGAGAGTTCCACAGGCGAGCACTTCTAAGAAAGAAGCTTTGTTCATAGAATCTACATTTTGATTTAGGCACAGATAAAGAATGGGGAAAATTATTGACAGTGGTTTCAACTAGACGAGTGTTTTTCGTGAAAGATTGGCGAGGGGGACGAGAGATTGGAGCTCAGACGAGCACTTGCCATGGAAATAACGATAAAACAAAGACTCGCAATGTCTCTTCTGTGGGAGAGAGGTTGCAGGGAAGAGAAAAGGGCATCCCCCACTAAGCCACGAAGTCTATTTTGTACTCTGTCAAGGCAGGATAGGCTGTTTTTAGCAGCTCCTGCCCAGATATGGCAGCAGTATTCCATCCTTGGACGTACTTGACTTTTATACAGATAGAGAATTGCATCAGCAGTGAGATATCTTCTGGAGCGGGAGAATGACCCCATCATTTTCCCACCGACCTGGGCAAAAGACTTGATGTATATGTTCCATTTCAGATCAGGAGTAAAGGTCAAGCCCAGAAGCTTGTCAAAGCATGGAGCCTCCCCCAGACCAGAGCCATCCATTTTAATTGATGCCAGATGGGGATCAGAACATTGATGATGTAAAGATAGGAGCTTGGTTTTAGATGCATTAAAAGTAACCAGCCACCTCTTCCCCCACTGTACCACCTGTTCAAGATCAGAGGAGGGAGAACTTTGTCATTTACAGCCTTTGATGTGTTGCCATAGATGGTCGTGTCATCATCATAGATTTCAACGAATGATTTAAGTATGTGTTTTGGGAGATCATTCATGTAGATCAGGAAGAGAGTTGGGCCCAGTATGGACCCCTGAGGGACTCCAGCATTAATATTCTGGGCCTCTGATTTCTGCCCATCAACCACTACTCTTATGAGCCTATTAGAGAGAAATGATTTAATAATTGAGAAAACATTTCCATTTATACTCTAGCTGGAAATCTTGTGAAGTAGACCCTTATGCCATACCTTGTCGAAGGCCTTTGATATGTCAAGAGCAATTGCCCTAGAAAGGAAGCCTTTGTCGAGAGATTCACCAATTCTATGAGATATAACTGTTAGTACATCTGCTGTAGATCTAGCAGAACGGAAACCATATTGTCACTAAGAAGGTTATTTCTGCTGAGGTGGTTGACTACTTCTCTATTTAATATGGATTCCAGCAGCTTACTTATGACACACAGGAGACTTATTGGTCTGTACTGAGAGGGATATGACTTATCACCTGAATTCTTAAATACAGGGCATACTGATGAGGTTTTCCAGAGTGTTGGAAAGCACTTCTCCTTAAGGCAACGCTTACACAGTTTTGTAAGTATGGGGGCAAGTTCTGGTTGAAGCTTTTTCAGCACTATAACTGGAATGCCATCAGGGCCAGTTGCTTTACTGGAATCAAGGTTCTTGATCAGCTTGGCGACCTCATGCACAGATATTTGTATGTTGCATAGTGTGTTGTCTGTTATAGGAGGAAATATTGGGAGTTGATGGCCTACATCGCATAGGGTATAATCA
This sequence comes from Euprymna scolopes, assembly GCF_053919585.1. Lineage (NCBI taxonomy): Eukaryota > Metazoa > Mollusca > Cephalopoda > Sepiida > Sepiolidae > Euprymna > Euprymna scolopes. Next base: position 107,595,555 of record NC_136491.1, read on the forward strand.
GCTGCAAAGTTCTTGGCAAATAGTTTGGCCTTGTCTGATGCTGACAAGATGACCTCAGATCCATTGATGATAGTTGGGATAGAACGCACGCTTCTGTTCAAGATCCTGTTTGCTATTTGCCAAAACAGGTGGGAACCAAGCCGCTGCTCAGCTACTTTGGATTTAACGGACTGAGCATATTGCTTTCTTACATTTTTCATTACTCTTTTACAGTGGTTGCTGGCAGTCCTGAAAGCAGCTTTAGTCTCAGTGCATCTATTACGTTGGAAGCTATGGAAAAAGTGATTTCTGTGCGCGATGGCAGCAACACATTCTTGAGAGAACCATAGCTGGCCGTTAGGTTTTTGTTGGAATTTTTTGGATGGTATGAATCGGTCTATGCCTACAAGTAACCATTCGGTCAGGTCTGTTACTATAGAGGACACATCCTTTTTAAACATGGAATGGAGAGGTAGATCAGGTATGAATGTATGGAAGCTATCCCAGTCAGCCATAGAGTATCGATATACAGTACATTGGAGAGGTACGTTTGAAGACTTATTACATTTCATTTTTATCTTAACTGATACAACTGAGTGGTGGGAAGATCCCAGAGGAGATAGAACAGAACATGAACATAGCTCAGGGGGCGTTGCGAGAAAAAGGTCTAGAAGGCTTGCATACTGACCGGTAGTATCGAGCACACGGGTGGGCTTGTGAACAATCTGAGTTAGGTCATAGGCAATGGCAAAATCATGACAGAACCTCCCCTCATCATCTTTCTTATTTGAGTGGGTCAGCCATTCCACATTATGGACATTGAAGTCACTGCAAATGTAAATGTTAGCCGAAGGATGAGCAGACAGGTTGTGGTCAATTTTCTCAGATATACTCTTAGAGATAGTAACCTCGCTGTTGTGGGGGCAATAGAGGTCAAATATAAATGCGGTGGTGTAAGCAAGTGCAACCTAGAAGCACATATAAGGTAAATTAGAGTCTAAAAAATATTTTAATGTTTTTATTAATTTTAAAAGTATTATAATACTATTTATTTCGATTTTATTTTTAATATTCCGACACAAATTTTTACTGAATATAAAATAGGATTTCCAAAATTCATATTCACAAGGCCTTTTTAAAGTAATAATAGAAATAAGCAGTTTTCAAGAAAATTCAAGGCTTGTACAAACCCTGTAATTATATATAGTATACAAATTAGTTAAAGGAATGTTTGTGTTTCAAGCTGATGATAAATATTTCTGTGTAGCTCACTTGCCACAAGTGCTACAGGGCTCTACAGACAAACTTACTTTGACAACTAGTTACTAGCCAAACCCACATGAGGTACACTCACATTTATATCATACGAGCATAGATGCCCAGCATTGCCCGGGTGTATGCTGAGCAAAAAAAAAAAAAAAGAAAAAAAGGTCAATTTTTTTAACTTTGACCCCTATTATGACCCCTTAAAATTTAATGTAGGCACATATTCAATGCCCATGGCGATCTTGGGGGATCAGATGTAGAGTATCCTTTAATTATGACCATCTAGGGCAGTGGTCGGCCCTATGCCAGTTTCGCTTAGAAATATTATGTCCAGTTTCATCTCCTGTAATTGGATTTCAACCTCTGGAAGGTTGGAATGGTAATGCAAACCTCCCGGCACATTTCGGCTGGATGGATGGCCCAGTTCAGATATTCAGCGTGTGGTTCAAACTGGGTCTCCAGCTCGAAAAGAATTGGTTGGAGGTACGGTCAAAGGTGAAGGCTGCGGTCAACTCATGGCTTCCTAGGAAACTTTCTCTAAAGGGTAGAACCGAGGCATGCGCCATGCACGTCTCCCCTCTCATCCTTTATCGACTGGCCGTACTTTCCCTGCCGCACAATGCATAAAAGCCCTTGTCAAACTTTTGTTTGTGCTTCTTTGGGATGAGGGTAAAAACTGGGTGCACAGACAGGTCTGTATTCAACGTCCGTGTGAGGAAGGCTGTGGAATACCAGACTTGAGATGCTGAGAGGCTGGCTTTCCTGACCCATTACCTTCAAGAAAATCAACTGTAGCACCCTGCGGTTACTGCCACCTTTCCCAACCTCATTCTCGACCCCTTTGTTGAGAGCTGTTGCAGACTGTGGGGAGAATCAGCCCTTTTAAAAGAGTGGCGAGCTGCGCTAAAACGACTACCAAGGTCCAGCGACTTTGAGACTGCTATCCGTAAGGAACTCCACAGGGATCTAGTGAAGGAGGCCGCCGCTGACTCACTTTGTGCACGTTTGGGTTGGCAGCAGAGTGAGATCCACTCGGCATGATGTTGGGCGCCAGGTTCGAGTCATCTGAACAATTCAGAGTTCTTTCTGACCTGACGATTGGCCCGAAATGCACTTCCTCTTTACAACGTACAATGCAGTTCTGTTTTTTTTTTTGTCTCCTTGTGGAATAATGGTTGTAGAAATGACTGATCACGTGTTCTTTGATTGCCGCAAACTCCGCCTGTAATGGTTGTATGTCAGCGAGGTGACGGCTCGCATCGATCCTGAGCATCCACGGCTGATTACCATATCCAACATCGTTGACAACATGAGGCAGTCTTTGGACCGGGAAAGACAAATGGTCTACATTATGATCCTTTTTGGCCTTTTGGTCAAGATCAAAGTGTAGCATCTGTTCTTCAGATGCTGCACTTAATTTTCTTGTTCTCTTTCGGTGGAGGAGAAATCTTTCACGACTGAGACAATTTTTATTTTTGTACCTTTTCTCCACGTTAAAAAAACGACCCTGGTGTCTAACTCTGTCTCGTGGGGAGGCATAGTAAATAGGTACATTATGATCCTGGCTGTGGCGAGAATGGTGATTTGGACGTCTTCTTTTTCTGATCAGGTTCAACACCAACTATGGGTGAAGATCAGATAAATTTTACCTATCTTAAAGAGAAAGAAATCAGTCACTAAGCCCCCCCCCCATCACCCACCAATTTTTCTTTTCTCCCATCTAGAGGGTACCCTCACCTAGAGACTGTCCTGCAGGACCTAAAGTTCCTTTACAAACTGAAGTGAAGTGGAAGGTTTATCAATTAGACGGGGTTGGGAGGTCTTAATAACCTCTTTTTTAATTTTTTTGTCTTCCCCTGCCCTCAACACAAATGAATTATTGTATCATTATTATCTTTTTTGTTTTTACACGTCAATAAAAAATGTTTTAAACAATTCGGCTCTAAGTAGGACGTCCTCCAGTATTAAATTTTTTGTTCATGTTGAATTTTTATTGTATTTTTAACCTGAATAAAAGATTTAATATCTCAAAGTGTAGTATCTGTTCTGATGCTACTCTTAAGTTAATTTATCCTTCGTCAATGTAGGGGAACCCTCTATACTGAGACAATTATTATTTTTAGTCCTTACCAGAGTGCCCCTTTTGCTCTTGTTTTGGGAAGCTGGTTTTCACCTCCATTAAAAAAGACCTTGTGTCACATTTTGCTTTTGTGGGGAAACAAATAAATACCAATAGAAAAAAGATTTTTTTAATATGAATATCAATACACATTAAAAAACAAATTTATAGGAGTATAGATATATATAGCTGTCTCTGATGTATGACTACACACAAACACATATATATAGGAATTTGGAAAATAAACTTTTTGTCATTTATATATATATACACTAGCAGGGGTTCCTGGCGTTGCCCGGGTGGAGGTGTAAAAGAAGAAAAAAGTTTTGGTAGGCAGGTAGGCTTGAACCCGAAACCTTGAGGCGAAGGCAGAAAAAAAGTGTGACAAGTTATTGCAATGCTAAGTGGCCAGAGAAGTGAGAATGGTTGAAATTAAACGGTTAAAAAAAGCAGGTGCTTAAACGAACGTCAACGTCTACTTTTCTAGGTCAAACATCACGCCATAGAGAAATGAAATTACAACGTGAATTTTGTAACGTTACAGTCGCTCAAATAAAAGATAAAGACAACCTAGTTTCATAAATCAGTGATATTATAATCCATGGAGTATATAAAAAGTTGTATGATGTGGTACCTCCCCTCCCCCCCGAAAAAAGCCTTTGCCGGGTAGAGAGAGAGACACACACACTCACACACACTTTTATATAATATATATGGCTACACACAAACGTATATATATATATATATATATATATATATATATATATATATATATATATATATATATATATATATATATCAACGCTTCTGCAATGGAACTCACACCCCTGACCTTAATCTCATGTAGCCAATGCACCATTCCGATATTTCAAAACACAACCGCTGAGAAACAACGTGCGGATCTTTACTAACTGACTTTTCTTTTTCCAACTTTACAACATGGCAAGAAAGAAGAAAAGAAAAAAAGAAAGAAAACAATATGTACAAAATACTGAGGATGGAGTTTAACTCTGAAATACATTTTTAAATTATAAATTTCAAACAAGTAAAATGTGTTTATTTTCGTAATATTGTGTTGTGATTTGGCTTTCAAGCGTAACTCATACATATTTATTTTATTCAAATTAAATGAATGTTTCTATAATGAAACTCAACGCACCGTTTCGACATTTCAAAATACAAGCACTGAGAGACAATGCACGGATCTTTACTATGGCAACTTAAGATATATAGAACACTTTGAAGGGCCAAAGGTTATATCTTTATTAAATTGGCTGATTTTGAATTTAATATATTTATCTATAGTTCTGGGTAGCCGTTATCGACCAGGATATTTTAAATTTTAGTAATTTCAGTATCTAGCCGACAGGGGGAACAAATAACCAAGGCCCTATGTACTAACATATAAATCAACGTCAACTTGGTGGTTTTAGGTGTCAAAGAACACCATTTAATATATAAACTTGTAAAGGTAGGTTTTCTATACATAGAGGTAAGAAAACCACCTCTGGACCTTTCGATCAGTACGTCCAGGAATGGGAGGAAGTTGTCCTTTTCCATCTCCATAGTAAAAGACGAAGAGTGGTGTGAGGAATTAAGACGTTTAAAGAATTCTAAAGCCAGGCCCTGAAAAGCAAAAACAGCAAACGTATCATCGACATCACGAAAATATAAGGCAGGCGTGTTATGTGGTGATTTGAAAAGTTTTAATTCATAAAAACCAACGAAAATGTTGGCAAGGATAGGACCTAAGGGGCTGCCCATGGAAACCCCATCAATTTGTTGGTACATCACGTTGTTGAAACTAAACTCGACGGACTTTGTGCAAAGAGAAAGGAGTTCAATAAATATTTCTCTGGTAAAGAAGGAGGAACAAGTCATTACGATAAAGTGCATCACAGCAAATAGCAATGGTCTCATCAAGAGACACGTTAGTAAACAAACTGGAAATATTAAATGAGAAAAATGAATTATTTTGATTGGGGGTAGTATCTCTTTTGGGAGAAAGTAAAAGATTCAGAGACGCAATAAGTAGAATAGAATGTACGGATAGGTAAAAGTAACTCAGTGAGCTATTGGGCGAGGGCATGTTGAGCAGAACCAACCATGGATAAAATCGGTCTACAAGGCATATTATCTTTATGATTTTTAGTGGGTCGTATTTTCTGATAAATCTTTTTGGAGAGATAATTCTTTTTAAATAAAAAGTGCAAGAGTTTTTGCAATTTGTTTTCAATATTCAAAGTATTATCACACAAGTCGACTGAACTAAGTTTGAGAAATTTAGTAGTGTCATCTAAAGTATTCAACATTTTTTTAATATCGTCAGTACAGTTCGGAACGATTATGCCGGCACTGTTATCAGGTCTTCAAAGATAAATATCTTTGTTTTTTCTTTAAATTAAGTACAATAGAAAAATGGGATTTTTTCCAGACAAAATTCCTCGATTCAATCGACGAATTGTTATAAGAATGTGCAATACTAGACATATTAGCTTTCATAGCTGAAAAATTATCAGAGGGAAGAGGGGTTAATTGAGAAAACAAAATTTCGAATTCAGTGAGAACATCAATACCTCTGATGCATTTAGGAGGAACACAAAAAATTAAACCTTTAGAGAGAACAAGTTTCTCAGAATCAGACAAGACCATGCTGGAGAAATTGAAAATGTGTTTATCAAGGTTGGTGTTGCTTGAGCCAAATCTATTCTTAATTAGTAACGACAAATGTTTGTTGAATTTCCAAGTAGATGATTTCGTATTAACTGCGTCATGATTAGCAAGAAGACGAAAAAAAAAAGGAAGAAATCAAAGGAGGACAAAAAACTGTAGGCAGAGTGTTATAAGCGATGGCGACAAGACAAAAGGTATTCAAGTTGACGTGAAAATTTTTGTATGTCATCAGTAAGGAAAGCACGCTCAATAAGAAAACTAGATGACAATTTGGCGAGAGAGATACGTTTAGAAATATAACGGGGGGGGGGTACATTATTTTCCAAACAGGATTTCAGAAAAGGAATAAAAAGTTTAAGACGTGAAATTTTATTTTTTTAAACCAGAAAGTCAATTGAGGGTATTAATCTGGGAGCGGGTGTACCATTTTCGAAATTAGTAGAAAAGTTTATTAGGAGAACAAAATTTATATATGACAAAGAGGAGAGTTCTTTTTAATCCAAGACGTCTTTTGCCATCCTCATCATGGGCGAACGATGGCATTTTAATTTTTAAAAAAGAAAGTAGAGGGAAAAAATTAAAGATAAGCTGAAGATGACAAAGACATATTTACAATTACCATAAAATAAACATGTACAGGGAGGAAGGGAGGGGATAAAAGGAAAAAAGGAGGGGTTTATACATATATCTTCTATAATATAAAGCTGAACGTCTGTGTATGTGTGTGTGTGTGTATCTGGTCACGAATAGGCTCCCATATGGTTGACTATTTTAAAAAACTGATTACATATAATGATAGAAGATGTATCGAGGATCAGGAATGGGTATGTTTGATCTGGCAGAACGGTGGTTCATAAAAATTGTGGGGTCTGCTTTCGCGCCTGGCCCCCAAAGTATGGAAATAAAAAATGAAAAAAAAAACGTTTACAAGGGTTTTTGATATAGATGTACATAAGAATACTTTGATAAGTATGTTTCAACTTAAATAGGGATGGTATAATAAAATTGTGGGGTTTGCGTTTGCGCCTGTACTCCATGGAAATATGGCACAAACTTTAACAAAGACTTTTCATATCTATTTGCGTAAGTATACTTTGATAATTATGTTTTAATTTCAAGAAATATGGTAATTATTGGGTGTTCGTTCGCGCCTGACCTCCATAGAATGGAAATATGTTACAAAGTTTAGCAAGGTTTCTTAAAAGGAGTGAGGGTCCACAATAACACCTTAACTTTAATCTTAATTCACGTTAGCTTTTATTTATTTTTTGAAGTTGAATCATATTGTGTCGGATAAATTCACCTCATAAATTCATGTTTTTATTAAAGTGAAAGCCAAAAAAAAAAAGTCGGAACTTTAGACAATTCTCGACGCAAATTTTGCATAACTCTGTTTTATCCCTTCTCCACTTGTACATGGCACTCTTTCAAAAATAGATAAATAATAAAAAATAAGGACGTTACTTGTTATCGTGTCAAAAGAAGGAAAAGATCTTGCTCACGTGATTACATGTCTTTTTTAAAACATTTACATAACCTTTTTATTTTTATTTATATATCTGTTTAAGCATTTTTTTCAGTGTACTAGAAGGAATTCAGTTGTATTACAACCCTTTCTGCATGTTCTTTACATTACAATAGTACAACCCTGAATCCGATGGCACAATACTACACCGTTCAATACTGTAAAACTGAAACGAAGCTGTTCTGCTTGAAAAGGGCGCCATTTTCTTCTTATTCATATTTATATCGATTCTTTGCTTTAAAAAACTAAAGTAATTACGTGTTTACTTTTTTAACATCCCATCTTGCTGTTTCGGATTATTTTACTTAAGTAAGTAAAGCTTCATTATTTTTCAAAACTGTTTTTGATTCTTTGTTTTTCGATATTTCGTCGATATTATTTAGTAAGAGTGTTTAGTAGAAAAGCCAACAAAAAAATAAATATACAAGAAATAAATGTTACCATAGTCAGTAAAAGTTCAGTTCGTGTTTTTTTTTGTTTTGAAATAGTTTTTAATGCTCTTTACTTGAAATAATTTCAGCGAACCAAAATTAAAACGAAATTTGAGGCGATAACTACTTAAATGAATTTTTATATAAACTACACATGCCATAATCGAATATTCCTCAAGCACAAAATAATGGAAAACATTAAAATATGTTTACAAATATTCCTTACGTTGACAAAACTCTCTTAAATTGTTAACACAGAATGCTCAGGTGCACCTCCTTCGAATTGAAAACGGGGCTCTCCATTTCAAATTCGCTACCATTTTGATTTTTTTAAAACCGGTTCATGAATCAAAAAAAATTTTTTTTTTATAAACTACTTAAAAATACAAACCAATGAACTTTTCTACCATAAAAGTAACTTTTACTGACTACGGTAACATTTATTTCTTGTATATTTATATTATTAAATATATAACATTTTTTCTTTGTAAGGAAACATCATTTTGTTGGTCACTCTTGGTTACGAATGGAAACAAAGTTGATATAAAAAAATATATTTTCGTGAAAATTATCTTTACTTTCATCATATTTTGCTTAGGATAAAATTTTTGAGTATCAAAACCTATCTCTTTACAACCCCTTCCTTTTCATACTTTCATCAATCACAGTCCATTTTCTGTAGGCTGTTTTTGAACCCAGTCAATGACGGGTACTTCTGCTAGTATATATATATATATATATATATATATATATATATATATATATATATATATATATATATATTGAATATTATTAAAGGAAAAAAACCTTTTAAAATAACACAAGTGAGGAATGATATATCCTGCATATAAATATACGGGAAAGAAAGAGAAAAAAGGGGAGTAATTGTATGTCTTACAATACATAGAAAATATACACAAGAGAGGGAGTAGGAAATTTATACATATACATGTATAAATATACACATCTTTCTATAGTATCTCTCTACAAATCACATAAAAAGTCCAATGTATTAACGAACCTCTTCTGCCTGCAGAGAGATGATTTGAGTCGCACAATGGAGACAGATTCGAGAGTTTTTCAAATTGCAGAAAGTGAAAACTTTTTTTTATAGTTTTATCTATTTATCTATTTATATATGTATTTCCGTATTTACTGTTTCTACCTCCTCCCCTTCTTTCTCCACCTTCTCTTCTATCTTCCCTATTTTTCCTTGCTTCGTTATTATTGGCTCTTCTTTAATGATCTCAATTATTTCATTTACATATTACCTACATCTATACTTCCCTTCCGATTCACCCTGATATGTTTTACCTACTTTTAATTAATTTTTGATCATATTTCTTCATTCTCATTTCATTTCTAAATATTATTGAACCAGTGTTTTTTCTATATTTAAATCTTGCATAATTCTAGTCTTTCTCCTCTTCTGATGAGAAGCTTTCAGCTTTGAAATGCCATGGCCTGAAGAGGTGTTTTTTAAAAATTTTCCCCATAACCTTCCTTATTGTTCTGATGATTTGATAAAGTGATATATATGTTTTATTCCTCATCTTTCATTTAATATTATTGCTTTTGCTTCCCTTGATAGTGTTGAGCTTTTATTATTATGATAAGTTTTGCTTTGTCAAAGATTTACTCTTTGATAACATAATTTTTTTGTTTGTATAATAATAAACTTCAAAAGCAAATAAATTTATTTAACCAAAAACAAGAGGTTATAGCTAAATGCAGGCAATAAAATAATATTTTTGCATTGGATAATTTTAAGACAGAAAGTTTAAAAGCAGTTAACATCTTTAAAATTAAGATATATTTGATATAACACTTACATAACGCTCTGATCGTTACTTGGCTCCAGTTGATATGCATGACTCTTATCTAAAAGAGACTCCCTGTTTGGACAAGCTTTTAGATCTTACCAAAGTTGCTGGAAAAATGGTTGCGTCATTTTACCGCTCCAAAAGGTATCTAACTCCCAACGCAATCCTCTACCTGTATAATACCCAGGTACGTCCTACAATAGAGCATTGTTGTCATACCTGGGAAGGAGTTGCTCGGAGCACTCTATCCTGCCTTCACAAAGTTCCAAACTGGCTTTGAAACCTAGTAGGTGATGTCCTTTTTTTTTCCCTGAAATCTCTTTCTCAAAGAAGAAACATTGCGAGCCTGTCTCTGCTCTAACGTTATTTTCTTGACAAGTGCTCGTCTGAGCTCCAATATATAGAACCCCCTTCCTAAACTTTCACAAAAACACTCGTCTAGCTAAAACGACCGTCAACAGTTCTACCCCATCAAGTATGTGTGCCTAAATCTAAATGTAAAGTCCATGAACAGAGCTTCTTTCCTAGAATTGCCCACTTGTTGAAGTCTAACTACACTATGGTCGTCTTCAAATCCAATGTAAATAATTTTTTGTTGAGCCACCATCACTAAATAATACATTTCTACCCTATTTTCACCACAAACTATTAATACACTGTTGTCTTAGTGACTACCGTATACTCATTAACCCTTATCCTTGAGTGGCTTCCGGACCTTGATAAGTGGTAACTTTCATGTAAAAAAAAAAAAAAAAAAAGAAGTTACACCAAGTAGTTTAGCTAGTTTTATAAATATATTTGTAGAATTATCGTTCCAGGATTAGTATAAGCAGCAAACATAGGATTACTTTTCATTTTTTTTTTTTTTTGTATTTATTTGTTTCTTCACAAGAGAAAAATGTTGTACAAGGTTGTTTTTAAAGAGGAATTGCCTTAGTATAGAAGGGCAATACTGGGTAGCCTGCTAGTATATATATATATATATATATATATATATATATATATATATAATACTAACAGGGGAACCCGATGTTGCCCAGGATTGAATGATGATCAACAAATTTTTCACACTACAATATTTTTATTGTCATCGAGATCAGTGAAATCGGCCATTTTTCAATCAAATCGATTGACTGTCTGCTCTAATTCGGACCCATTGTGGTGCAACAGGAGGAAACTTCACATGCTTGCCCGCAGTGACTTAGTCCACAATACATTGTAGTCTACAGTACACTGTAGAGAACTTACTGTTTATTTTATAAAATTATTTTTATATATAATGGTTTGCATTAAAGGTTAAAAATGCAAAAGTCAAGTATCATGCTTCATTTGTGCTCTAAAGAGAAACATTCACTTTGAACACGCCCCTGTCATATCAAAGAACATGCAGTTGATTTTAATGTTGCCTTTAATACCTTCGGCATTTCTGTTCATAATGAATAGGAAATCTGCATTAATCAAAATATAATATTTATGCGTATTTTACGACCAGGCAACACCAGGCGGCCTGCTAATGTAGGTAATAAAATCAGTATTAATCTCATACTTACTTTCAAACTTACTGACTTGTTCCGGTACTTCTAATCTCTGTCGTCGTTTTGAGAAGAGGCACTGCGTAGGAATATAGAGTAACATAATGATAAGGGCACTGACACTGTAGACCCTCCAAGTCCATACGGCACCCATTACCGTGAAAAGCGAACCCGTTAACATGCTGCCAATACCCTTTCCTAGAAAGACAAGAGGAAATTAACAAATTATTGCAAAGAAATAGATCAAATATTAAATATACGCATTTTTTTCAAAAAATAATTACTGATTTTAATAAAAAAGAAAAGCAATAATGGTATGTAGTTTGCTTGAAGCATTGCTTATGATATGTATATGTATATGTAGTCATGAAATGATATCACAATGCAAGACATGGAAATATGTCAGTGTTGAAAACGAGGCAACAAAATGAAGTGATTTTCGTTACTTTATCTCGTAGTAAATCTTATTTGTTTAGTCAAAATACGCTGATCCAATGTGTCTCCCCATGTTCTATAATATATTTCGAGGTAATACCATTTTATCAAATAGTGTTTTAATTTTTTAAGCAAATGAAAAACCCCTCTAGCTACAATCACTGTCAACAGTTTTCTTTGTCTCCCTCATTTTCTTTCTCTCTCTACCTGAAACTAAACAAGACTTTTACGTCAGAGATCCGTTTTCAATTATAACGTTTTACTAAGTTGAACACCCAATTTGTAACTATTATCGAGAAAAATATGGTGACTCTCTCACTGTTATATTATGAAATACAAGTCTCTATAACATTAGCTTATAATAACAACATAAACAAAGTATAGCTTACATCAGCAGGGGCGAAGATACCCAAACACCAGGAGCAGCCAATGATAACAACGACAATACAGTAAAGATGGCGCCAACTTGTGTTTCACTTCGACATTCAATCGATTTCTAATGACTAAGGCTATGAAAACAGCATATTCTTTTCATTGTTTTGACTCTCGAGTATATATCCAACACAGTTAGACACAGTTAATCAACCGAGAACCACATCACTCTATATAAAAGCATATAGGATATCAACATATACACACTCGAGAAACAATGAAAAGAATATGCTGTTGTCCTAGCCCTACTATGACGCATTAAGTTGTCAGAAATAGTTTTTCGTACCCATCCTTCCACTATCTCAAAGTGACTGCCCCACTCCATTTTTTCTCTTTACCCGTCTAGAATTCAGCCTCATTTAGAGATCAACCTCCTTGTTTTTGGACCCTCATCATGTCGGAAAACAGTAGGGTTCTCTGCTCTCTCCCTTACAGGGGATCTGAGCTGCTAACCTCAGCCTTCCTGATAAGATGGGGGGGGGGTCGGCCACACTTTTTCACTTCCAATTAACGCTCACCCCTCGCATTCTCAGTACTATCCTCCCCCTCTTTGCCAGTCTTGGTGCCACTTCTTGGTGTCTACTCGGTTCCCACTTTGGACGCTGTTTTTCCACATCGGCTTGGACTTTGGAATTCATCGACGATGAGAACACCCACTGTGAAGAGAGGCGATGGAGAGCGTGAACCAATATCTGTCCTCTCTCCGCTATTAATACCAATTTTTCTACACTTTAACCAAGTGAGTAAATACGTATTTGAAATTAAGGTGAGTGCTTAGATCCTGTTTTAAACTATAGAAGCTGAAACGCCTGCACTCCACCTCTCATATAAAAAGTATTTGGAAAAATTGACTTTATAGCAATTTTGAAGAATTGTGAAATAGACCAATAGTCAACAAATAATTGTTACCAAAGGCAACAAAAGCTACTTTTCTACCTAATCTGAATGAGGTTTGTTTATGTTTTAAAATATTTTCAAGTGTTTTTATTAATTGTTTTATCCTAAATTGTAGGTGTGTGGGTGTGAAAAATCTCCATATTTTCCAGAAACAAAACGCCAGATCAAAGTTTTGTCCTTGGTGATTTCGGACATCAGGGCAAATTGCCTCCTAGGATTGGAGAAGAAGAGAGAGAGAGCGTCAGCAGGTAGCATCTCAACCCCAGCAACAGATGCCTCTTCAAGAGGGAGCTAAACCAGGAAGAGAAGAGGAGCCCGTGAATGGTAGAGGTGGACCACAGCCAGTTATTCTGTCCCCAACAACTGCAAAATGCTCTAGCCCTGTTCCCCAGGAGGGCGACTCCCCAAAAGAGGGAGCTATACTTAAAAGGGAAGAGGAACCTGTGAATGGTAGAGGTGAACCATAGCCGGTGGCACCATTTTGCTTGAGCTGTTGCAGGTTGGCTGTTTTTTGCTCTCTGGACCTTCACTTCTTTCTTGGTGGGGACTGCGGAATCCGGGTTGCCACCTGCTATAGTCCATCTCCAACCATCCTTTCTGCATCTTGCTCTCTCCTTTGTGGAGTTGCCTTCCTAGGAAGCAGGAATCGTTTCCTTTGCTGTTGGGGATGGAGGAACTTGAGGTGCCAAGAGAATGTACAAATTATTTTTTTTTTTAACAGATATTCAGAAAATAAACAGAAAAATACTTCCATCATTAATTATGCAGAAAAATAAATAAAATGCTGATTTAGTGTTTCAACATTATGCATATAAATTACGATAAAACTTGCTGAGTATGCGCTGTTTTACGGTTGTTGTAAAAATGGAACAGAAACTTAAATTTCGCTTCGTTTTAATCTTGCTTAATTTTTTAATTGTGCCCCCCTCAAACGAATATAATCAAAACAGTAACATTCAACAATTGTACTTTATGTATATAAAACACAAAATATTTTTTTTTAAATTTTTTTAAAAAAGTTAATAACGAAAGGGAAATAATTCCATTTTTAAACGAAGAAGTCAGTTTGGTATATCTTTTTGTTATTTTTTACATAAGCCCAGCTTACCATTCACATTGGAAATGTCAACATTTATAGGTTGTCGGGTACGTTTATAACGAATAAACACTCCAATCTAGTAGATGTATCAGAATTTTTGTAGGAATTTTTGACACCCCTATCACGAAACTGCGAATAAAATATAAAAAAGTCGTAATTTCTCTTTTAAAAGTGGGTTGTTTATTTTCTTTATGGATTATACTTCCAAAATAAACTATTAAAGTTGTTTTAAAAGTAATAGAAATATTTTTTTTATTTTTTAAAAAACAGTAATGAATTTTCCGAACTCAATATTTTTCAATTTTTAAACTTTAAAAATCTATCAAAATTTTTCTATTGATTCTATTTTACGATATTTTCAGGATCAATGTGAAATTCTATACTCTTTCCAATAAACCGAATATAATATTTTAGACAAACGTTTTTTTTTAATTCACGCCCCTCCCCCATTTTCGAGTGTCTTAATGAAACCTTGGTCCTTGCTCCTTTAATTGAAAAAAAAATTAGGGCTTGAGTTACATTTTTTGAGGAGTTATAAGCTTGGAAAGACGGGGTGGAATTATTCACTATTTTTCACGAAATTTCTGACACACCTACCAATCTACCCATGTTAGAACAGCTTTCGGAATAGACACCCCTAACCTTGCCAGCATACCCGAAAAGCTATAAAAGTTGACGTGAACGATGAGTTAGACGTAATGTAAAAATGTATCAAATTTAAAAGGGAAATTTCCGTTCCATTTATACAACAACCGTAAAGCAGAGCATTCTATGCAAATTTTACATAACTTACTGTATTAATGCTATTTTTTTAAGCAAAAAAAAACAATATTTAGGTTTGGCTATAAATTCCTAAATTCATTTCACCCTAAATAATTTAGGTGACTGAAATAGGAATCTAATTGAATCTTTAATTTCCTGATAGTATGCGAGAAATTCATTTTTCTTCGAGTTATATCGAATTCATTAATACGGACTTTAGGGGCTTTTTTCGGAATGTTTCTGTAAAAATTATTTTTTATTATTACAAATTACGATGCTTTATTTATATAAAAAAAGCAAAAATAAATTCTTGCATTTTTTATTTACTACTGTAAACCATAACTTTAGTGAAGGTATTTTTTGTTTAAACAAAATAAAACAGGATGGACAATATAAACTCGGCAGCAATCTCCAATGGGCGTCAAGTCTGCTTTTTTTTTTTTTTTACATGGAGTTCACCACTTATAAAGGCCCAATGGCCACTCAGGGATAAGGGTTATTGTGTGTACAGTAATCAAAGGGATAGTGTAGCAATAGTATTGGAGAATTTGTAAGGTGTCATTACTTGGGGGGGGCGGTTCATCAGGAATTTTTTTGTGTTAGACTTGAAGACATCCAGGTTGAAGTCGGGAGGGAAACAGGCAAGTGGAACAGAGTTCCACAGGCGTGCAGTTCTAAGAAAGAAGCTTTGTTCATGGTATCTATGTTTTGATTTAGGCACAGATAGGGAGTGGGGAAAATTATTGACGGTGGTTTCAGCTAGTCGGGTGTTTTTTTGTGAAAGATTGGCGAGGGGGCACCAGAGAATGGAGCTCAGACGAGCACCTGCCATGGAAATAATGATAGAGCAATGACAGGCTCGCTACGTCTCTTCTGTGGGAAAGACGTTGCAAGGTAAAGAAAAGGGCATCCCCCACCAAGCCACGGAGTCTATTTTGTACTTTGTCAAGGCAGGATAGGCTGTTTTTAGCAGCTCCCACCCAGATGTGGCAGCAGTACTCCATCTTTGGACGTACTTGGCTCTTATATAGATAGAGAATTGCATCATTAGTGAGATACCTTCTGGAGCGGTAGAAGGATCCCACCATTTTCCCAGCAACCTTGGCCACAGACTTGATGTATGTGTTCCATTTAAGATCAGGTGTAAAGGTCAAACCCAGGAACTTATCAAAGCCTGGGGCCTCCCTTAGACGAGAGCCATCCATTTCAATTGATGCCAGATGGGGATCAGAGCGTTTATGATGTAGAGATAGGAGCTTGGTCTTAGATGCATTAAAGGTAACCAGCCATCTCTTTCCCCACTGCACCACGTGCTCAAGATCAGAGGAGAGTGAATCAGAGAGAACATCATCATTTACAGTCTTTGATGTGTTGCCATAGATGGTCATGTCATCAGCATAGATGTCAACGAAAGATTTTAGTATGTGTTTTGGGAGATCATTGATGTAGATCAGGAAGAGAGTTGGGCCCAATATGGACCCCTGAGGGACTCCAGCATTAATACTGTGGGCCTCTGATTTCTGCCCATCAACCATTACTCTTATGAGCCTATCTGAGAGAAATGACTTAATGATAGAGAAAACATTTCCAGTTATACCGTAGCTGGAAATCTTGTGTAGTAGGCCTTTATGCCAAACCTTATCGAAGGCCTTTGAGATGTCGAGAGCAATTACCCTAGAAATGAAGCCTTTGTTGAGAGATTCACTAATCCTATGAGATATAACCGTTAGCACATCTGCTGTAGATCTAGCAGAGCGGAAACTATATTGCGTGTCGCTAAGAAGGTTATTTCTGCTGAGGTGGTTGACTACTTCTCTATTTATTGTGGATTTCAGCAACTTACTCATGACACACAGGAGACTTATTGGTCTGCACTGAGAGGGGGATGACTTACCTCCTGAATTCTTAAATACAGGGCATACTGATGAGGTTTTCCAGGGTGTTTGGAAGCACTTCTTCTTAAGGCAACGCTTAAACAGTTTGGAAAATATGGGGGCAAGTTCTGGTTGTAATTTTTTTAACACTATAAATGGAATACCGTCGGGACCAGTTGCTTTACTGGAGTCAAGGTTCTTGATTAGCTTGACGACCTCACGCACAGATATTTGTATGTTGCATAGCGTGTTGTCTGTTATAGGAGGGAATATGGAGAGTTGATGGCCTTTGTCAAACAGGGTAGAATTTGCCGCAAAGTTTTTGGCAAATAGTTTGGCCTTGTCGGATGCTGTCGAGATGACCTCTTGTCCATTGATAATGGTTGGGATAGAACACACGTTTCTGTTCAGGATCCTGTTTGCTATTTGCCAGAACTGGTGGGAACCAAGCCGCTGCTCAGCTACTTTGGACTTAACGGATTGCACATATAGTTCTCTTGGATTTTTTATTAGTCTTTTACAGTGGTTGCTGGCGGTTCTGAAAGCAGCTTTAGTTTCAGTGCATCTATTAAGTTGGTAGCTATGGAAAAAGTGATTTCTGTGTGCGATGGCAGCAGCACATTCTGGGGAGAACCATGGCTGTCTGTTAGGTTTTTGTTGGAATTTTTTAGATCGTATGAATTGGTCTATGCCTACAATTAACCATTCGGTCAGGTCTGTTACTATAGAGGACACATCCTTTTTAAACATGGAATGGAGAGGAAGATCAGATATGAATGTACGAAAGCTATCCCAGTCCACCATAGAGTATCGGTATAAAGTACGGTGGAGAGGTACGTCTGTAGATTTATTATATTTCATTTTTATCTTAACTGATACAACTTAGTGGTGGGAAGATCCCAGAGGAGATAGAACGGAACATGAGCATAGCTCAGGGGATGTGGATAGAAAAAGGTCTAGGAGGCTTGCGAACTGAACGGTACTATCGGGCACACGGGTGAGCTCGCGGACAATCTGAGTGAGGTCATAGGCAATGGCAAAATCATGACAGAACCTCCCCTCATCATCAGTCTTATTTGAGTGGGTCAGCCATTCCACATTATGGACATTGAAGTCACCGCAAATGTGAATGTTAGCTGAGGGATGAGCAGACAGGATGTGGTCAATTTTTTCTGATATACTCTTAAAAAAAGTAACTCCACTGTTGTGGGGGCTATAGAGGGCAATGCGTTTACCGTTTCTGCTTGTACAACTGCATCTGGGAGATCATTCCATGTGTTGACAACCCTCTGTGAGAAGGTCCCTTTGCGGGCATCTAGCATACAGTTTTTTTTTTACGATTTTGAGGCTGTTCCCCCTGGTTGTGCTGTTTTTGGTGATCTGAAAAGACGGCTTTCTTGTATCATAGATTCCATGAATGTACTTGTAGAGATCGATCATGTCACCACGATTTCTCCGATGCTCAAAAGTGGGCAGTCTCAGGGTTCTCAATCTTTCAGAATATGGCTTGTCCTTCAGTGATGCCAGCAGCTTGGTTGCTCAACGCTGTACGTCTTCCAGCTCACTGCATAAAATCTTATGGTGTGGCTGCCAGACAGAGTGGCAATACTTCAAGATAGGACACACAAGGCTCTTGTAGAGTTGCACAAAGACTGTATTCGAGAGGAAGTCAAAAGTGCAGCGAATGATCCCGACAACTTTATTTGCTCTTGTGATGGATTTAGCTACATGTTCCTTGGAACTCAGTTTGTTGTCGATGTAGACGCCTATGTCTTTCTCATGATCATGCTCTTCCAGTGTTATCACTCCAAGCGAGTTGTCTTTCAATGTGTATTTAGCCTCTAATCTCCTGCTCCCTAGTCTCAGGACGCTGCATTTCTGTGGGTGAAAACGGAGCAATCAGTCCTGTGACCAGTTCTGCAAGTTGTCTAGGTCAGCCTGTAGGCTGTCTGTGGCTCCTGGGATGTCACTACGTGTGAACAACTTTGCGTCATCTGCGAACAACTTCATTTCACTTTTACAGAGTTAGGCTAGGTCGCTTATGTAGATGACAAATAACATTGGGCCAATGACACTTCCTTGTTGTATCCCGCTCGTTACTGGTGCTGGTCTTGATTTTGCTCCGTTTACTACTACACACTGTTGCCTAGCATTTAGGAACGCCTGAATCCAGTTGAGGACTTTGCCCTGGAGGCCATGTGACAATCTTTTTATTAACGTAAGTAGATAAATAAAATAAAAATGTTTTGGTTTTTCTTTCCGCACCATGTAACAATTCACGTATGTAAAGTCAAAACAAATACACATATGCCCCCTAACTTCCGGTCACATGACTTTCGGTCACGTGTCAGAGGGCGCGTTAATTACTTTCAGTGTCATGCGTAGGTCGACCGCAATGTTTTTTTTTTAGCGATTTTTGAAAAGTGGCAGAATTGTTAACCTCCGCCGAAGTTCAAAAATATATTTTTAATCGTTACAATTTACGATGCTTTATTGTCATTAAAAAAGTAAAAATAAATTCATTCATGGTTTTTTTTTTTTTTTTTTTTTACTGAAAACCATAACTTTAGTAAAGGTGGTTCTTTTTGGTTTAAATAAAAATAATACACTTTCACTAAGATTCAAATAAAAATAACTGGTTCAGTGGTTCATTATATATCCTAATCATTATTTGATAAATACTGAAATTTTCATTAAAATTAGTTAATTTCCTGATTTTTGGTGAATTTTTTAATGAAGGGAAGAATAAAAATATTCATACATTTTGATCATTGGCTATTTATTTTGCATGCACCTAATTAATGATAATGTTTAACGAATTTAGGAAAACTGGTCCCCTTTTGCTAGGTAGGAAAACTTATCGATTGAAAACACATTTTATAACCGTTCTTGAAGGAGATATTGTTTTTAAAAGAGACTATCATCCTCAATATATTTAAAAAAAAATATCTTTACTTGTTTATTGTTGTTTTTAAAAAAATAAAATCGATTTTCTAAGTGTCCGTTTTCTAATTAACTGGCTAAGTTGTTAGTGGTTTCACTTATTTTAAAGTGTTTATTCTGTTTACAAACGAGACTACAAACCGCATAATATATATATATATATATATATATATATATATATATATATATATATATATATATATATATATATATAAAATATTTATACTTATTTACTGTTGTTTTTGAAAGGGCAAAATCGATTTTTCTACCCAGCTGGCTAAGTTCTTAGTGGTTTTATTTATTTTTAAGCGCTTATTAAAAAAAAAAAAACAATAAAAAAAATCAAGTCTTTATTGATTACTTTTTCTTTTAATGATTGATTTAACAATGTTGAAGTAAAAAAAAAAATAAAATAAAAATGAGTTAATCTTTTCCGCGTGAGAGATGCCATGTGTCAAAAATCTTTCGTTAACTCATTTTAAAATGTTAAAATTTTTACTTCAACATTGTTAAATCAATCATTAAGGGAAAAAGTAATGGCTTTGTTTTACTTTGGCATCCCCGTTGTTTAGCGAGATTGTAAACATGGCGGTGTATGCGAAAAATTCGTCCCTGACAATCTTTTAGGTCAAAGTTCAATGTTAGTTTTATTTTTAATAAAAAAAACTAAAAAAACGAACACTTTATTTGAACATTTTAACAAACTTTTACATACATAAAAATAGAGTTTATACACCTTTTATAATATAAATTTTAAAAATTTATTTTACCAAAATATATGAGGAAAAATCGTCCCCGTTTTTTTTTTTGGAAAAGATTTTTCTAGGTACGTCCAAAACAATGTGAAAAAAAAAGAAAGCATGATTAACTATACGGACTATGGAAAAGCAGAAGCGATTTAATGATTTTTTAAAACCATTGTTTATCTTCTTCAAACTGCAATTAATAATTAATCTTTGTTATAATTTTATGGGGTTTTAAGATTTGCACCGTTTAACGATAAATAATCTATATATTAATTTGCTTGTCCGTACGGTGTCACGTCATCATCATCGCAAACATTAATTAATGAAACGTTTCATCATCATCGCAAACATTAATTGATGTGAATTATCTCCCTTTATTGTTCACTCTTTATTAGTTAAAAAATCATTAACCTCTTTTATTTTCCAAAACTTCCCGAACACCAACAACAACAAAAAAAAATATATATATATGAACTGTCTATTTATGATTCTGAATTATTTTAAAGACAATTATTCATAGAAGGTATTGTTCCATAGTTTAAATAGTATTTTACTTACATTTTTAACGATGTCTTCTGTTTATTATTGTAGTGAATACGGAACGCTTATTCTATTTTATTCAGTAATAAATATATTTTTTACATTTAACGTTACGAGTTCGTTTTTTTTTTTTTACTGTGCCACTTTATCTTTTTTTTTTTTTTTTAATTTACTTTTGAGTAAGCCTTACATAACAAAAAATATGTTTCGAAATAAATGTTACAAAAGTCAAGAATGACTTTATTAAATACATCGGGGTTTCACCAAAGTCACCATTCGCAAATACACTGAGTAACACAGAGTCAAAACATATTTTACGTCTTGTTCTGTTTTGCTTTTGTTTTACGGCATATCAATCCTTTTTCGTGTTATGCCGAATCGAGTAATTTTGTAACATTTATACATCTTCACGTTGTTTACATAGTTATTATTTATGTTTTGTCTGTTTTATTTTGCTTCTTTTACAGGCATTCATCATCTTCTAATGCCCACCGACAGGGCATACATATTTAAATACTATAAAAAATGAACACAACAATTTTTTTTAATATGAAATAAAACACTTTGTTTCATTACTTACGATTTAATTTATTTAAAGAAATATTTATTTCCTATTTAAAGATTTTCAGTATATTTTATTTAACTGAAGAAATATTTATTGTTCATACATATATTTTTTCCATTATTTTTATTACATTGTTAGGTGAAGTTTCAGAATAGTTAACCCCCCTCCCCATATTAAGAATGGCTTTCGGCATGATTCTTACAATAGCGGTATCAAAGTTTTTTTATTTTTTATTTTAAAACAAATTTTAAGAAAAAAGATACAAGACCATTAAATTTTTTTTTCATTAAATCGCTATTTAGGTGAAGGTTCAAAATAGTTAACCCTTCTCCCCATAACCGTTTTTTTTATGCAGTAAAATACTGTTTCAATAATTATGGTTTAAATAAATATTTATTCCTTATTTAAAGATTTACAGTATAATTTATTTAACTGAAGAAATATTGTTCATACATATATTTTTCCCTTATTTTTTTTACATTGTTAGGTAAAGTTTCAAGGTAGATATGTGGGGTTACCCCCACATATGGTCTTTGCTTGCAGTATCTGTCGGAACAGATGGTGTTTATTTGCTCCCCCACTGAGCAAATTAGGCACAAGGCCGTTTTTAATGTGAGGTAAAAACCAGCTCCCCTTAAAGTAGGCAAAAAGGGGGCACTCTGGTTACCAAAAATAATAATTGTCCCAGTATAGAGGGTTTCCCCTCCATTGACTGGTACAAATTATCTTAAGTGTAGTATCTGTCGGAACAGATACTACACTTTGATCTTGTCGCCCGGGCCGCAAAGGGTGGGGGCCAGTGTATATACATATCCCCCAGTTACTTATTTGATAAAAGCAATATTTAATGAGCATGGTTCTTCTTGCCTGGCAATGGGTTTACCTGAACCAACAGGTGATCCTCCAATAGATAATATGACTCGAAATACAAACGGGCCTAATGTTGAATTGTTAAACAATGACCAATTAGAGGTCTTTAATACTATAATCAAGGCTGTCATGGCAGCTGAAAAATTAGCCCCACACAACAATTGCTTCTATTTAGATGCCCCAGCCGGATCAGGAAAAACCTTTTTATTCAACATGTTATATGATTACTTCACCTCCAGCAGTACTGTAACCGCCACTGCGGCATTGCTGCAATGCTACTAACTTCAGGGAAAACACTCCACAGTATATTCAAACTACCTGTACCTCTGACAGAAACCAGTGTCTGTAACGTTTCTCCTGTATCAGAGCATGCTTCTTTTTTGAGAAAGGTAATGGTATTCATCATAGACGAAGCCTCTATGATACCTAATCATGCACTGCTTGCTATAGATAGATGTTTACAAGATATAATGGGTAACGATAAAATATTTGGTGGAAAATTTCTCATACTTGGAGGTGACTTCAGGCAAATTTTGCCAGTAGTGCCACATGGATCACCTACATCTATTATAGATACCTGTTTTAAAAGATGCCCATTGTGGCATCATTTCAGTCAATTACAACTAACACAAAACGTCAGAACTAACATAAATGAACAGGAGTTTTCTAGATGGCTCCTTCATCTTGGTAATGGTACACTAACGAGCAGTCTTAATGACGTTCCTGTAGATGCCATAGATGTTCCTAATGATTCGGTATGTAATGGTTCTCTAATCTCAGAAATATTTGATTGCAGCCCTCAAGAAATGGAAAATAGAATCATCATGACTCCAAAAAATACAGAATGTTTAACAGTAAATGTAGAAATTCTAAATAATCTTCCCGGAGGCATAAATACATATTTAAGTACAGATTACATCTCCGATGATGATGCTGAACTTCAAATTATCCTATCGAGTTCATAAATTCATTAACTCCATCTGGAATGTCACCTCACCGAGTTAATGTGAAAATAGGGGCAATAGTAATGCGACTGCGAAGTTTATCCATAAATCAAGGACTTTGTAATGGAACTAGGATGAAAATAAAAGAATGTCATCAAAACAGCATAATTGCTATTATGGATCTAATAGAGGTTCCACAGTTATCATTCCAAGAATTAAGTTAAAGCCAATGATACAAATGTTCCGTTTGCATTTCATCAAATACAGTTTTCAATACGATTAGCATATTCACTGACCATCAATAAAGCACAAGGCCAAACTTTTGATAAGGTTGGTATATATCTTCAACAACCTGTATTTTCTCATGGTCAACTGTATGTGGCATGTTCAAGAGCTCGATCTAAGCACAGTGTGAAATTTAAGGTAATGCAACTGCATAGAGATG
>NC_136491.1:107624454-107741954 GCF_053919585.1 Euprymna scolopes
TAGATAGAAAAACTGGATCCATTATTTGATATTTCATCCTGTTCTCGCAAACTGCCAGTTTTAAGTTGTGACGACTATTGTTTAAAATGCTATAAAGAGATTGAGCACATTATTTGCACCTGTCCTCTTCAACAAAAGGTAAGTTACTTTCTATTTTTTCCAATGATTTTGTGAGATAACCTTATATCAAAACCAATTTCCATATTTTAACATTATTTAAATATATAAACCATTTTTCCATTTTATTTTAAATGCAAATTAATTTTTATATTAATCTGTTCAGATGTATTTTAGTATAAGTAAAATCTGGTTTTCCAGGTTCCAGTTGAGGACAGTAAATACCTAAAGGATCAGAGAAGCAAAATAAGGCTGATAGGTACTTTTCAGCTCGGTCCAATTGATAAAAGTCCTATAAAAAAAGTAAAAAGGAACGAGAGGGGTTAATAAAAAATGTACATTCATCACTAACATCTTCAACTTCAAATCTCCAGAGTAATATTTCCTCCCACTCTTACTCATCTTCTCAAAGTGAAGAACCAGAAGAAGAATATTTGTAGCCAAAGAGTCATCTAAAAGGGCCTTATAGCCTTATCAAATTTCCCAGATATGATCTTGAGTTAGGTGGGGGCATATCTTCTAATCTTGGAGTCAGCCTTACTAATACGTTGCTCTTGGATTTGCAGACTATGGGCCTTCTTATACCCAATATTAATATAAGCTATATTCTTATTGATAAATGTAAAGTGGACAGGGCAAAAACTAAAATGAAAACAACTGTCCCCCAAAAAATAATGAAAATGTGGACAATCTGATATGCATTGGAGTTGATGGGAGAATAGATAAGGATACATTGTTTTAGAAAGAAATTGTGGATGAAAATGGACAGAAAACTATGAAAAAAATTAAGGCACCAGAACGTCATTTAACTTTTACAAAAAAGACGTCATATGAAAGTAAATATCTGACACACAGAGTTCTTCCTTACAGTGATGCAACAGGTGTTGTTCATGCAGAGCAACTGAGGGATGTTTTGCATGAATTCAACAGTGAAAACACTATCAAGGCTATCCTTGTTGACAACACTAATGCCAACACAGGTTGTGAGGGTGAAATGGTGGCAATTTTAGAAGAAAAATTTAAAAAAAAATCTTCACAAAATTGGTTGCTCTTTGCGCCATAACGAACTACCTTTCACACCTCTTTTCAAAAACATGGATGGTTGCGCAAAAGGCTCTACAACATTCAGCCGGCCCCTGGGGAAATTATGGTCAAATGATTGCCATGATTCACCCCAAATATCATTTTCCACTATCAGCAGTCCTCTGGATTCAATTTTGAAAATTGATGAAATGAATGACCTCAGTTGTGACCAAAGACTACGGTATGAATACACAGTAGGTATTTCTAGAGGTAAGGTTGACTCTAGATATGCTTCATAGAAAATTGGTCCTTTAAATCAGGCAAGATATCTAACTTTGGCCATCAGGCTCATGTGTTTATGGACTTGTGAGGCATACCCACAAAGGCTCACAACAAAACTCCAGACGTTAATAAATTTTATTGTAAATGTGTATGCCATTTGTTGGTTTGAAATTAAAAAAAACAATAAATTCAACAATCAGCAATTGCACATCTTTTAATATGATCCAGAGGATTAAGGAGCAGCCTCATGAAATCCAGTAGATCGCATTAAGAAATATACAAGATAATGCATTTTGTTTACTGCCTAAAAAACTTCTATATACGACTAGCGGGGGTGCCCGGCATTGCCTGGGTGTTTGGAGGTTTGTGTGTTGGGGGGGGGTGTAGATCAAAACAAAATGGGCGAAGTAATAATCCTGTTTAAATATTATAAAATAAAAAAAAAAAACGATGTTAAATTTCTTTTAAAAATCGGAAAAACAAAAACAACATGGGGGTGCCCGGTGTTGCTCGTGTGGTAAAAGAAAAAAAAAGTTTTGGTAGGTAGGTAGGATTGAACCTGGAACCTTGAGGTGAAGGTGGAAAAGAAAAATCCTGACGTGTTACCCGCTCTACCAGAACAGCAGAGTAATAGAAAAGTGATTTAATTTAATGATTAAAAACTTGACAGGTGCGAGGTCAAATATCATGTCATAGAGTGAATGAAATCCCGCAGTTAACTTTTATTGCGGGGCAGTTTTTTTTGGGTTTGTTTATCGAAATTTGGCTGGTTTTGTTTCCCATATAGAAAAATGCACGCACACACACACACACACACACACACACACACACACACACACACACACACACACACACACACACTCTTTGCCTTTTTTTATATATAGATAGTCAAGTCTGAGGAATTTTGAAGTAAGAGAAGAAGCTTTAAAAAGAATTTTGACCATTAGGTAAGTAAATATTTATTCATATAATTATTTATTTCAATTTATATAAACATTTTTTAAAATGTTTATTTAATTTCACCATAATTATTAAAGCAGATTTTTTAAAATATTCAATTAATTTTTATATTCTTTCAGAAGCGGATAGTCAACTAGAAAATGATTAAAAAGAATACCAAATATTAATTTTAATGCAACCCATTGGACACAATCAATATATTTGACATTATGTGGTATTTTTGAACCACCAATAATGGAAGATTTTTTCTGATTCTGAATCTCAAGAATCATTTAATGAGAACAAGCTTGACTTGTCAGATTTGCCCTCACATTCTCATGGTGTGGAATGGGCAGTCAAGTTAACAATGGAAGCATCACAAACTGTATATGGTTTTGAATCAAGACATCGACACATCATAGCCAAAGTTTTCAGTCAGAAACTGAGACTGGCATTTTTGTCTAAAGGCTCTTATATGCAGCAATTTGACTCTATATTAAGCTCTATCAAAATAATGTTTGAACTTTTCCTTATTTGTTTGATTGTTATATTTTCACTTATAGCAGAAAAAAAAAATTTTCAGATATGGAAATATTACTGCTTAATTCATAACATAAAAAGAGATTTTGCTAATGCAACTCTGTGATAAATAGAGAAGTTGTCAATTATCTCAACAAAAATAAGCTTTTCAGTGACATGCAATATGGTTTCTGCTCTGAGAGATCAACAGCTGATGTGCTAATTGTGATATCACACACAATCAGTGAATTTATTGACGATGGTTTCATATTTAGAGCGGTAGCTCTTAACATATCTAAGGCATTTGATAGGGTCTGACACAAAGGTTTACTTCATAAAATCTCTAGCTACAAAATAGCTGGAAATGTCCTCTCAACCATAAAATTCTGTTTCTCTGATAAGTCTATTAAAATGGTTGTTGATGGGCAAAAATACATAGATCACAGTATTAATGCTGGCATGCTCCAGGGATCCATATTAGGCCCAACTCTCTTCCTGATCTTTATAAATGACCTCACAAACCATATACTTTGATCATTTGTCGGACATCTATGCAGACAATACTATCATCTATGGCAACACTACAAAGGCCGACAATGATCAGAAGATTTCTGATTTTCTCTCTTCTGACCTTGAACGTGTGCTGCAATGGGGTAAGGAATGGCTGGTCAGCTTTAATACATCCAAAATCAAACTGCTATCTGTTCATCACCAACGTTTATATCCCCAGTTTATCCCAATTGAAATGAACATCTCTTGCCTTATATATATTATTCCTTAATTGGAATTCATTTTTGAGATGAGCATTATATATATTAATTTATTTTTATTTCTGACAATTATTCTCATCTTTATTAGTTGTTGTTTTCATTTTTATTGGTTGTTGTTTTTTTCACACCGTTTAGGCCAACTATTCCTCTGGCCTTCATCAGGTGGTAACCGCGACGGATAGGAACTTTGAATCTCATTCTCAGCAATCACTGCCATCCGTAGTTGTTGTTGTCTCACCACGTTTTGGCCAAGTAAAGCATGCCAGAGGTTTACTTGGCCAAATATATATATGTGTGTGTGTGGTGTGTGTGTGTGTGTGTGTGTGTGTGTGTGTATCCAAACTGTAGAAATCCTTAGATGCTGAAAAGCCTTCTACTCTATTAGTTGCTTCCCTCAAACTGCTAAACTTTTCAATTTCCTCCCGGTTCTCAGCTTCTCAAGTTCAAGAGTGATTTAGACAGACATCTTACTGCTCAACTCCCTATATAATATTCCTGTAAATTTGATCCCAGATAGTTACCCCTTATGCCTGACTGGTACTGTGCCTTATTTTGAGTGAATAATAGTAAAAAAAAAACAAAAAAACACCCAACATACCTATTCATTTTGAATTAATTCATTTTTTTTTTAAATAAAGTTTAGTTTCATTATAAATCGGATTATGTTACTTTCTTTCCTTTTTTAATACAATTTTTAAAGTTTTAGAAAACTTGAGAAAAATAAGCTCTCATTCACTATTGACATCTTAACTTTTCAGTATGCCTTGATTGCATGATATGACTTTTTGATCGGACAGGCATTCTTAACGATGGTCTTGGCTCAGTTTCTAGAAAAGATTGCTTCTTATTTGGATTATTCTCATCTTATTTTTAACAACGTTTCGGTCGATGTAACCTCTGACCTTTTTCAGGTATATCTTGTCTTGTTAGTGAATCTTTCTGTCAAACTTTGGGAATCTGCATGGATTTTCAAATTTATTGATTCCGTGATGGTAACATACTCTCATCATTACTGAGTAGAAATCTTAAGTAATTCACAATTGTATTTTAATATCACCCACACCGAGGATTGAAACTTCAACCTCCAGAACAGTGTAACTTACAACTGAATTTAACCAATTATCTTATCCATTATGACATGGGTCCTTGCAAAAATGGGAGTGTTTTATCCCTGTGGATTAAATAAAGAATTCTGTTCAAAATTTTGTGCAGATTTTTTTTTGACAGTTCGACAAGATACACCTGAAGAAGATTAGAGGTTACATCTACTGAAACGTTGTGAAAATAACACTTAAAATGAGAACAGTAGTCCAAATAATGTGAATTATCAATCCTGATGTCAAAAGTTCAGAAACATGAGATTGTTTCTGATTGGTTGAATCCCGATATAGAGAAAACAATCAAAACATTTCTCCAAATGGGCAACATAACTCAAAATCATTCGCCAAATTTACAACTAATAAAAAAAAGCCAGCAACACACTTCTGATGTGAACTCTTGAACTCTCGCACTTGTCTGATTATGATCTGTAAAATAAATAAAACTTTGTTGATTTAACAAGTTGCTTAATTACAAAAACCACGGTCGTCAGAGTGATATGTATTTTGTGAAAGTGTGAACCATAAAATATATATATACGACAATGTTACACACACAAACACACACACACACACACACACACACACACACACACACACACACACATAATACTTGTGTTACATGAAAAGGGCTGTCCCCTTTTCATGTAAGAAAAAAAAACAGAATTAGTTAAATGAAAATAATATCAGATAAAACGGGAATCGAACCCTGTAGATAAGTTTTAAAGAACAATAGGTTTTAAATGGAATGTCCAGTAAATTGTTGATTCTGTTAAAATATTTAATAAATACAAATTTGGCTAGAAACTATGCACATTGTTAGAAAGAATGCATAATAAAATATGGGTTATAGAATTAGAAAAGTAGGTTAATTCCTTTGTAAAACAACAAGTAGAATGGGAAATTTCCTGGTCGTCAGAAACGGTTTCAAAAACGTGCAAATCACGCATATTGATGACACGTGACTTATAGTCACATAGGTGATTTCTCAATATAGGAAAGAGTTCGAAGTTAGTTAGGGGAGTCGAGGAGTCAGGGGAGTTAGATCAGTCCAACCAGGGAAGCAGAGAGGTTCAGACCGAATCTTGGCACCGTCTGGAAGCAAGAGGGTTTTAAAAGAAGAAGATGTAAAGAAACTTTGAATTCCTGGATGCAAAGCCATTGACCGGTCATATGCAAGAAATAAATGATCATGTTTTTCATAACGTGCATCTTCGTGTTGTAACTCAATGGAAAAGCTATTGTCCATTTATGTTATAAGAACTTTGTGAAAATCATCATCACCAAAACAAAGGTAAAGTGAAATTGTATTAATATGAACTTTGTGTTTATAAAAATGTACAACTGTCTCTCTCTTTATATATACTTGTTAATGTCACCATCTCTTACAACATGAACACTCCTAAGACTCTAATCTCTCCTAAGACTGTCTATCACTCTAGACTTTCTAATACAAACAACAACACTAAATAAGAACAACAAAACATATACGAATATTTAGTAATTTCTAATAATAATAACAACCACCACCACGTAACACTTAGATTGTTTGGGACTATATCACAATAGAAATGATAAAGCTGTCTTTTTTCAGATATAAATAAAATTGCTGGAGATGACGTCAACCTTATATTCTGATCAAAGAATTGAGATCATGAAGCAATGAGAGAAAATATTTTAACTGGGTTGGAATTGCTAAAAGGCAGAACAATAAACAAACGAAATTTCAAATTAAAGGTTAAAATAAGTGAACAATTAGATTCCGATCAAGGAATGTGAGGCGATGTAAATATAAGTCAAAACAAAGGCAGTCAGTCAGACAGAAGAGAGAGAGAGAGAGAGAAGAGTTGACACATTTCTGCTGTCGCCGCTACACACTGTCCCATACGGACCTAAACTCTCTTGCTTGTCATATTATGACTGTAAAATAAATAAAACTTTGTTGATTTAACAAGTTGTCCTTTGATTACGAAAACAACGGCTATCATGGAGTATATACTTTTGCATGCATTTTGTAAAAGAGCATCTATATATATTAGACGATATAACAATTTTTGAGTTTTTGAAATAATTCTCTTTAAAAAAAGCACCTTCAATCTTATATTAAAATGTATTTTCTAAATTAAAAAAAAATATCTTAATATTTATGTAACACTATGATTTGTGATAAAACTTGTATTTTAAAATTCGAATTGCTACTTTTATACCATCTGTCCCAGCGTAGTATAAACACCCCTAACCTCCCTATGTTAAGAACGGCTTTCAGAATAAACAACATCAACCTTGAAAGCCGTTCTTAACATGGGGAGGTTAGGCGTGTTTATACTACGCTGGGGCAGGTTGTAAAAAAATACCTTTGGATTTTTTCATTCTGTTGAAATACTGAAGAGATACCATTAGCAGGTGTTAAAAGAAAGACATCAGATGATTGAATGTCACTGAATTATAAATATTCTACATGATTGCGCATAATTAAGTAATTTATATTTAAAGGTAAAAAATGACTAATTTTAAAGGAATAATAATTAATAATAGCCAGACAGTTATGTTAAAATCAAAAAAGAAAAAATATTTAATGAAGTTTTCACATGAATCGCGAAATCAATCTTGAAAATGTCGGAGCAAATGATAACACTGATTTCCACATTCAAAGCAATAATGAATAAAGTTTTTTCTCATATATATATATGTCTGCGTGTATGTATGTTTATATGAATGTGTGTATATGTGTATATATATATGTATGTCTGTGTATATATATATATATATGTATCTGTAGATGTATGTATATATATATATATATATATATGTATATGTATGTATATATATGTATATGTGTGTGTATATATATATGTATATGTGTGTATATATATATGTGTATATATATGTGTATATATATGCATGTATATATATGTGTGTGTGTGTATGTATATATGTATATATATATATGTATGCATGTGTATATATATATATGTATCTGTATATGTATGTCTACAAATATATTTTATAAAGCCCCCCTCTTTGGGTCGAGCACTATCGCAAATAATCTCACTCGCTACTTAATTTGGCTGAAAAAATGCGAAGCTCGCGGTTTGTTTACAAACAAACGTTTGAGCACTTTACGAGTGGCGGACGGATGTTTATTTAAATAGACATTCGGACAGATTAGTTGCGGACACCGCTTCCGTGGTCAAGGGGTAGAACTGCCGACTGTCATCACGACGGTTCTAGGTTCGATCCTCGGCTTGGGATAGGTGCTAGTCTAGCGGCACTGATGAGTTGTGATACAACGAAACAGGACTGTATGTCGATGACTACAAATATATTTTATGTATGTATATATATATGTATGTATATGTGTGTATATATATGTGTATATATGTATGTATATATATATGTGTGTATGCATATATGTATATATATTATATATATTATAGTCAGGTCATGTCATATGCTACTGGTACCATGTTACCCAGTACTACCTGCCTCATGATCGGGTCACCGGCGACTAAACTGGTTCCCCCACCAGACTTGTTTGGTGAGGAGGGTGCCTAGTCTTCCTGAAGAATTAAAAACAAAACCTTCCAAAGGGCGAATGAACCCTTTTTCGGGGTCAACTGCTAACTAGCATCGTGTGTGTTTGTGTGTATGTGTATGTATGTGTTGGGGTGGAGAGGGCTCCCGTAAGCAATGATGAAGGCAACCTTTCTAGGAGAAGCAAATCTCTGATTTAAAAAAACCATAAAGTTGGAGACCAGTACCCGCATTAAGCTGGTCTGCAGTTTAACTTGTTGCCGGCTATCTTGCTCTTGCTTGTTGCTGGATCTCAACATTTTGAACCGAAAGAGAGACTTAGCTGTCGTACAAAGCTAAGACTCTGTAACATCATCTGTGTATAGATACTCCCTAAGGCATTTGTTTATAAAAATGGTCCTGTGGCGATGGAAGTCATTTTTGGGCTCATGGACTTTAAGTGTCCGAGGGAGTGGCACTCGCCTGAGAAGACGTTGCAATCATCATATATATATTTACTCATCTTTATATCTTTATTTGAACACCTGCAAATGATATGAATAATTAACAATATAGCAAGGGAAAGATGGTCTTCTTCTGTCAAGAAGTGGTAATCACCATATATTTGTATCTGTATATATATATATATATATATATATATATATATATGTATATACTTATATATATATATAGATTTATATATATATTTGTATATGCATATATATATGTATATGTATATATATACATGTATATGTATATATATATACATGTATATTCATATATATGTGTATGTATACATATATTTTTAGATGTATATATATATATTTGTATATGTATATATATGTATATATATATTTGTATATGTATATATATATGCATATATATATGTATATATATATTTGTATATGCATATATATATATGCATATATATTTGCATATGTATATATATATATATATATTAGTATATGTATATATATATATATTAGTATATATATATATATATATATATATATATATATATATATATATATATATATATATATTAGTATATGTATATATATATTTCCATGGGAAGTGCTCATCTAAGTTTCAATCTCTGGTCCCCTCTCGCAAATCTTTCACGAAAAACACCCGTCTAGCTGGAACCACTGTCAGTAATTTTCCCCATCTTTATCTTTATCTGTGCCTAAATCAAAACGTAGATTCCATGAACAAAGCTTCTTTCTTAGAAGTGCACGCCTGTGGAACTCTCTTCCGTTTACCTGTTTCCCACCTGACTACAACTTGAATGCCTTCTAGTTCAAGATAAAGATAAACAAATTCCTCTGATCTATCTTCATATTCCGTTCTATCTCTTCTGGGGTCTTCCGACCACTCAGTTGTATAAATCAAGTTAAAAATGAAATGCAACAAGTCTTCAGACCCTCCTCTACACCGTACAGTATATCGATACTCTATGGCTGACTGGGATAGCTTTCGTACATTTATTTATATCTAATCTACCTCTGCATTTCATGTTTAAAAAGGATGTGTCCTGTATAGTATCAGGCCTGACCGAATGGTTAATTGTACACCGATTCATACCATCCACAAAATTCCAACAAAAACCCAACAGCCAGCCATGGTTCTCCCCAGAATGTGCTGCTTCCATCGCGCACAGAAATCACTTTTTCCATAGCTACCAACGTAATAGATGTACTGAGACTAAAGCTGTTTTCAGGACTGCCAGCAACCACTGTAAAAGACTAATAAAAAATGCAAGAGAGCTACATGCTCAGTCCGTTACATCCAAAGTAGCTGAGCAGCGGCTTCGTTTCCTCCAGTTTTGGCAAATAGCAAACTGGATCCTGAACAGAAGTGTGCGTTCTATCCCAACCATCATCAATGGACCTGAGATCATTTCATCAGCATCAAACAAAGCCAAACTATTCACCAAGAACTTCACAGCTAATTCTACCCTATGCGACGAAGGCCATCAGCACCCTGTATTTCCTCCTATAACAAACAACATGCTATGCAACATACAAAGATCTGTGCATGATGTCGCCAAGCTAATCAAGAACCTTAATTCCAGTAAAGCAATTTGCCCTGACGGCATTTCAATTATAGTGTTGAAAAAGCTTCAACCAGAACTTGCCCCCATACTTACAAAACTGTTTAAGCATTGTCTTAAGGAGAATTGCTTCCCAATATCCTGGAAAACCTCATTAGTTTGCCTTGTATTTAGGAATTCAGATGACAGGTCTCTCCCTTTCAGTACAGACCAATAAGTCTCCTGTGTGTCATAAGTAAGTTGCTGGAATCCATATTAAATAAAGAAGTAGTCAAGCACCTCAGCAGAAATAACCTTCTTAGTGACATGAAATATGGCTTCCGTTCTGCTAGATCTACATCAGGTGTGATATTGGTTATATCTAACAGGATTAGTGAAGCCCACAGTATTAATGCTGGTATCCCTCGGGGGTTCATCCTGGACCCAACTCTCTTCCTGATCTACATCAATGATCTCCCAAAACACATCTCCCAAAATGATCTTCCCAAATCATTCATGCTGATGAAACGACCATCTATGGAAACACATCAAAGGCCGTAAATGACAAAGTTCTCTCTGATTTTCTCTCCTCTGATCTTGAGCGTGGGGTACAATGTGGGAAGAGGTGGCTGGTTACTTTTAATGCATCTAAAACCAAGCTTCTATCTTTACATCATCAACGCTCTAATCCCCATCTGGCATCAATTGAAATTGAAGTTCTCGTCTTGGGGAGCCTCCATGTTTTGACAAGCTTCTGGAATTGAGCTTTACTCCTGATCTGAAATGGAACACATACATCAAATCTGTTGCCAAGGTCGCTGTAAAAATGGTGGGATCCTTCTACAGCTCCAGTAGATATCTCACTATTGATACAATTCTCTATCTATATAAAAGCCAAGTACATTCAAGGATGGAGTACTGCTGCCATATCTGGGCAGGAGCTGCTAAAAACAGCCTATCCTGGCTTGACAGAGTAGAAAATAGACTTTGTAGCCTAATGGGGGATGCCCTTTTCTCTTTCCTGCAACCTCTCTCCCACAGGAGGGACGTTGCGAGCCTGTCTTTGTTTTATCGTTATTTCCATGGCAAGTGCTCATCTGAGCTCCAATCTCTGCTCCCCCTCGCCAATCTTTCACGAAAAACACCTGTCTAGCTGAAACCAGTAATTTTCCCCACACTTCTGTGCCAAAATCAAAACGTAGATTCCATAAACAAAGCTTCTTTCTTAGAAGTGCACGCTTGTGGAAATCTCTTCCATTTGTCTGTTTCCCACCTGACTACAACTTGGATGTCTTCAAGTCCAACATAAACAAGTTCCTGATGAACCACCCCCTTAAGTAAGACACTTTATCAGATCTTCATTACTAGCGATTACTACGATATTGTCCCATTGATTACTGTACACGCAATAACCCTTATCCCCGAGTGGCTTCCGAGCCTTGATAAGTGGTGACTTCTTTGTAAAAAAAAAATTATATGTCAGGCCTTTCTGCTTGTGTAGTAATAAAACTTCTCACATGGACTTATGGTGTTATGTTTTATCAAAATTACGTGTTTCTTCTTTCATCAGATTATTTCGATTATCGATTATCGATACTTATTGAAGGTGTTTAGCTATTACGTTGTTGCAATAAAGCGTTATTCAATATGAATTTATTGCATTAAATTTATTAAAAAAGAAAACATTTTATAAACACAATAATACTTAATAACGAAAGCTATATCAATCTAAATATTATTTCGTATGTAAACCTCGTTAGAATGTAAAAATCTATGATGTCATTGTTGATGTCATTACTAAACACATAAATCAAGACGTTTTAGATAGAAATCATTAAAATTCCGATAACGCACCTAATTGTAGCAAAAAACATCCTCAGCGAAAAAAGTAAAAAAGATGTTTGTAATTTTTATTGTTGATTATCAAATACAAAGAAACTACAAGAAAAGAGACGACATCTTAATAGGTTTACGTTTTTCATTTTTCTCTGCATTTATTTTGGGTTTTTTTATTGATTTTGTTTGGAGTTTGTTGTGCATCAGCATTCTTTGTCTGCGCCATTAAAAAAACAAAACAATTAACAATTGTAGTTATTTACGGTCGTTCAGTGATGTTTTTTGTCCTCCGATAAAAATTACACTGGAAATTGTCGCTTTTTTTCTTTTTCTTTTTAGTGCTTCTGCATTTACCGACCCATGATTTCCGCAAAGTTGGCTCGGATTGGCTCAGCAGCTGAGAGAAATAACCAGAAAAGGTCGGCCGAGCGTTCCTTAATTTTTAATAAACGCGTTGTCTGCTTTGAGCTAATACGGATCTATGAAGGCTACTTTTTTTTTTTTTTTTTTTTTTAATAAATTGGAGGGGAAAAAATTTAATCACGGATTTGAGTTAGGTTTAGGGTTAGGGTTCAAGGCTTGATACTTGATACATGTTTGTAATTTAATTGTATTTCCATGTTTTTCCTGTTTATTTTTATAATTTTCTCGTAGTGGTTTAACGTTTTGCAATCTACCGCTTCCGGTTAATCCCGTCAACGGCCGAGCAAATCCAAGGAACTTCGTGGAAACCATGGGTCGGTAAATGCAAAAGTACCTTAAAAAAAACCCCCAAAACAACAACAACAACAACAACAACAACAACAAAAACAAAACATTCTGTGCTATTAAACAAATAAAAATAAACTTTTACTTTTATTGAATGCATACATACATAACGAATTTAGGAAAACTCGTCCCCAGAAAAATCGTATCCGGAAAACTCGTCCATTTTTGCTAGGTAGGAAAACTGATTCATTATTGAATAAATATCGATTGAAAACACATTTTATGACTGTTATTGAAGAAGATATTGTTTTAAAAGAGAATACACATCCTATAATATTAAAAAAAATATTTTTACTCGTTTACTGTTGTTCAAAAAATAAAATTGATTTTCTAAGTGTTCGTTTTCGACCTATTTTGAAAGATTTAGTGGTTCAACTTATTTTAAAGAATGTATTTATCCCCCCCCCGAAAAAAAAACAAGTAACGTTGAGTGTTACAAAAAATGTCCGACATGACAGGATCACATCTTAGGAGTCTCGATAATCGCTCCAAAATAGAAAATTAAAGAAAATACTGAAGTAGACATGGTTTTCAAACGAGCTCCCCTCCCATCCGCCAAAAGAAAATAAATTTGTATATTTTTTAGGTAATGTCCAAGATCACTGCTCGGAAAAGAAAATCAAGCTACCGGAAGTTGATACGGTTGATTATGTAACGAAACCGAACGGACGACATGAAAAATGGAAGCATACATTCATTAAAAAAATTGATTTAGTTTTTAACACTTCTTGTGTTATATATATATATATATATATATATATATATATATATATATATATATGATATCTAAAAGAAAAATGTATTGATTTAAATTATTTTTAATTTTGTACATATTTTTTTATATATATTTATACATATTTTATATATCTTATATTTTTTATTAACTAATAATTATAGAGAGGTAGGAGTAAATAAAATATAAAAACATAAAAAATAATATTTTTTAAATTTTTTTTTATTACATTTTCACCCCAAACAAGGCAAATTGCCACTTTGGTGTAGGGGGCTACTATCAGGGGCAACAACTGCTCGGGTACTATGTAGGGATTTGGGCAGCAAGATGTCGGTTCACGTTACACTTGAACTTCTGAACGTCAGTACTGTTGGGGAAGCAGGGACCTAGAATGGAATTCCAGAGTCTAGCGGTTCTGGGGAAGAAACTATTGGAGTAAAAAGATCTTTTACATCTAGGGATCTCTACAGTGTGGGGGTGGGATTTAGCAGCCTGTCGGGTTTGTTGAGGGGGCTCACGTCGTGGGGGCACAAGTGATTGCAGTTCGTCAGAGCATTCACCATTAAAATACTTGTAGAAAAGACAGAGGGATGCAACATTTCGTCGATGGGACAGAGGCTGAAGCTTAGATGCTAGTTCAGGGCCTATCAGGTTTGCGACTCTTTTGAACCTTGTCAAGGAGCGAGAGACTAGTAGCAGATGCACCAGCCCAGATGTGGCAGCAATACTCCATACATGGGCGAATGGTGGCCTTATAGAGGTACAGGATACTTTCGGGTGTTAGTAGTTTTCTAGCACGGTAGAGAGAGCCCACCTTTCTTGCAGCGGCCCTGGCAATGCCTTCAATGTAATTGTTCCAACTCATGTTTCCTGTGAACGTTAGGCCAAGGAGTTTTAAAGATGTACTCTCAGATAAAGAGTCGTTGGCCATTGCTATAGGTGGTAGAGAGGGTTTCTTGTAATTATTGAATGAAACTAGTTTAGTCTTGGCAGCATTGAACCCGACCAACCACTTTTGTCCCCATTCCACCACAGATTGGAGGTCTTCCTCTAGTGTTTCTGCCATTTCTTTAGAAATGTGTTCATTCGTCTTCCTGTCGTGCCTGCGATAGAGTGTAGTGTCATCAGCATATATACCCATCTCAGAGGCAATTTTGTCGGGGAGGTCATTTATGAATATCAGAAACAATAGAGGTCCAAGGATAGAACCCTGGGGCACCCCCGCATTTATATCATATTGTTTAGATGTACGACCGTCGACAACAACCTGGATTTTTCTCTTATCTAAGAAGGATTTAATTATGTTATGTATTCTACCAGTGATACTGTATGATCTGATTTTCCTGAGGAGACCCTCATGCTATACCCTGTCAAAAGCCTTAGATATATCTAGAGCCACTGCTCTGCCCTTCCCCGCTTTGTCCAGTGAATGGTATATACGTTCAGAGATCACAGTTAGGATGTCTGCTGTGGAACGGGCTTGTCTAAATCCATATTGTTTGTCAGTCAGAAGTTTAGCATCTGTAAGATGATGGACTAGAGCATGGTTAATTATGGTCTCAAATATTTTGGCAAAAAGTGGGAGGAGGCTGATGGGGCGATAATTTGATGGGTCAGTCCTTTCGCCAGAATTCTTGAATACTGGTACAACAGAAGCAGTTTTCCAACTGCCCGGAAAGCAAGCTTCGTTAAAGCATTTGTTGTAGAGTTTGGAGAGGACTGGAGCTACTTCGGCTGAGCACTTTTTTAATAGTACAGCTGGGATAAGATCGGGTCCACATGCTTTTGAAGTGTCAAGGTTTTTTATGATAGCATGTACCTGAGCAGGGGTGGTTTTCAGATCGTCTAGCGTGGCGTCTGTCCGCATAGGAAAGTCAGGTAGGGGGTGGTTGGAAAGGTCCAGTGTGGAGTTTGAGGCAAACCGACTGGCAAGCATGTTAGCCTTGTCGATTGCTGAGGAGACAACCTCGTGATTGTTGGTTAGTGGGGAATTGTTGATTGCCCATTGTTTACTACACTATTGTAGATTTTCCAGAAGTCTCGAGTTCCTAGTTTTTGTGCTTCGATGCGCTATTAATAACAAAGAAGGAGGCTGATAAGTAGCAGAATGGATTCAACAAAAACATATGAAAACAATGGTTTGTAAATAGACACATACATCTGTAGAGAAAGGGACAGAGGACACACGTAAGAATTTTTTTTTTTTAAATGACATGAATTGGTTAATGTAAATTTATCTGGAGGAAAAAAACTAGATTCGGCATCAAAACTATTTTTTGTTCATGCGTTTTGAAGGGGATGGTGTTTGATCAGCACTGCTGAGGAGCCATAATTTAATATACTGTTTTGTTTTTAAATCCCCGAAACAATGTTTCATGGTAAACAACTGATGATTTCTTTAAGAATATTTGTACTGTTGTTTGTTTATATAAGTAACACTATTCAGCGATACGGGAGATTAATTGACTTACTGACAAAATAATGTAACATAGGACGTTTTTTTTTATATAGTTTTAAAGATTTAAAAAACTTCCAAGACTATGTGTGTGTGTGTGTGTGTGTGTGTGTGTGTGTGTGTGTGTGTGTGTGTGTGTGTGCTAGCAGGCATTTCCCGGTCGTAATACATCCTTAAATATATGATGTTTTATTTTTATGCAGATTTCATATTTATTATCATAGAGCCAATTTTTATTGGTTATTATATTGTACCCAATATATAGTAGTGCCCCCACTGTGGCCAGGTCGGAGAACATGGTAAATTAATTCATACAGATTTCGTATTTATTATTCAACCAAAACATATAAAAAAAAATCTATTCTATTATATAAACATGAACATTTGTGTGTGCGTGCGTGTGTGTGTGTGTGTGCGTGCGTGTCTGTCTGTGTCAGTGTACATTTTCCCACGCAATAAATCTGTCAATTTTCAGTCTACAGACTTGAAATTTGATATACAGGGTACTGATATTTGAGAAAATCTTTGTAATCAGTTTTCGGTCAGAAATTTGGATGTTAAGGGATCAAAGTTCAACGATTTGACCTTTGAGAACTCTACCAAACTCCTCCGCCAATTTTGGGTCTAAACACTGGAAATTTTAGATATAGATATCTTGGACATGGATCTAACTTAATAACTTGATTTGAGATAAAAATAATAAATATTAAGGAGTAATAATAAGGGTCAAATTAAAAAAAAATTAACCTTTCTTTTTT
The DNA here is from genome assembly GCF_053919585.1 of Euprymna scolopes. Lineage (NCBI taxonomy): Eukaryota > Metazoa > Mollusca > Cephalopoda > Sepiida > Sepiolidae > Euprymna > Euprymna scolopes. The sequence continues at coordinate 107,641,297 of NC_136491.1, forward strand.
TGCTCAACATACACCGCCAAACACCTGGGGAACGCCGGACTGAAATGCTAGGCACATACATTTGTATAGAAAGGGACGGAGGACGCACGTAAGAAATATTTTTTTAAATGACATGAATTGGTTAATGTAAATTTATCTGGAGGAAAAAAACTAGATTCGGCATCAAAACTATTTTTGTTCATGCGTTTTGAAGGGGATGGTATTTGATCAGCACTGCTGGGGAGCCATAATTTAATATACTGTTTTGTTTTTAAATCCCCGAAACAATGTTTCATGGTAAACAACTGATGATTTCTTTAAGAATATTTGTACTGTTGTTTGTTTATATAAGTAAAACTATTCAGCGATACGGGAGATTAATTGACTTACTGACAAAATAATGAACGAAGGACGTTTTTTTTATATAGTTTTAAAGGTTTAAAAAAATTTCCAAGACTATGTGTGTGTGTGTGTGTGTGTGTGTGTGTGTGCGTGCGTGTGTGTGCGTACTAGCAGGCATTTCCTGGTCGTAATACATCCTTAAATATATGATGTTTTATTTTATGCAGATTTCATATTTATTATCATAGAGTCAATTTTTATTGATTATTATATTGTACCCAATATATAGTAGTGCCCCCACCGTGATCAGATCGGAGAACATGGTAAAATATGATGTTTTAATTCATGCAGATTTCGTATTTATTATTATAGAGCCAATATTCAATTCTTAAACCTAGTATATAGTGGTGATTTTAAAAGTTTAAAAAATACGACTTGGAGGCTTTCAGCTAGAGTCGAAACAAAAGCATATAGTTCGCCAACCGTATTCGTTACCACCTGAGCTAACAACAGATGAATATTTAAAGATTAACTAACTTTTCATATGAAAGTATATTTGCGCATGAGTAGAAAGTAACATGTTTGATCGACTTACGCCTACCAAGTTCCATTTTTTTTTTCACTTTTGAACCTTTACAAGCTACTTTTACCGGCTAAAAACCAAATCGAATTTTTTCACAAGTTCAAATCCTCTATATTAAGTTTCAAGTATGTAAACCGAAAATTGGCAGAGTAGTTTGGTAGAGACCGTTCCTCACACAGACGTCTATTTTTTAACTCGAAAAGTTGAAGAACTATGAAGATGAGACTAATACAATTAAAATGAGCGACCTTGTGTGCTCCAGAATTAATTTTTCATACATTTTACAGACAATCTTGAGTTGACGGCAGATTGCGACTTGGTCCAGTTTGGGGGAGCTTTAGGAGGCCAAGATAATTGATAAACAACTAAGATGTGGCCGTTAGCAATTAGAGGGTCGATGGTAATACACACGGTAGTCGCCAATATGTGAGAGACGACGACACAGCAGAACGAGAAGAAAAATGTAGAAGAAAACCACGACACAGGATTGGGGTCGGCGATTATTGTGGAGAGGGAGCACATAGCATCACAAGCCGACCGTAAAGCATCTCGGTAATATTAATTTTAAGTCGGTTTATAGTGCTGATTGCAACGTTAAACATATTTGAGAGAGAGAGAAAAATATGATGCAAACAATTTCCATTTCTTTCACGAGATTTGAAAATTGAAAGCGATTAGTCACACGGAAATATCCGGTGCATCATGTTAATTTGACTGGAATGGATTGCTGTGAACGAATCCGAGAATTATTCTGTTGTTTCCGCCATTTCGCAGTGGGGCGGAGTTGACCTCCGTCGAATGTCGTGCTCAGGGTAATTTGTTTCATTCTAGCACACGTTCGTTGAAAGTACAGAGACACGGCAGACGTCAATAGACACAACCACATATATTCGTATTATTTTATCTCTGTTTGCTCTATAGTCATCCCAAACAAGGCACATCCCCACTTGGATATGAGGAGCTACTATTTGGGACTACGTCTGCATGTAACCGAGTCCGAATGCCCGTATTGCGGCTGTATGCAAATGCTGAACCATGTGAAAAGTGATGTCACGGTCAGGAAGAAAAGTAAAATAGCTCAAAAGAAGAATATCTGCACAGACTATCACGCTCGAGAGGGGATCACGATCACGTTCGAGATGCGGCTGACGTCACAGCCGTAACAAGAAGTCACGTGAGACGGAAGAATAAGAAATAAAGGTCTTTTCTTAAAACCTGAAACAGCGAGTTGAATTTCTTTCCTATTTTTTACCACGTGTGTAATGTTGCAGGTGTTCCTTGGTCTCTCTCTCTCTCTCTGTTTCTCTCTCTCTCTTTATCTCTCTCGTTATTCTTTTCCTTTCTCTCTTTATTCTTTCAACTTGTCTCTCTTTTTACCCTTTCTCTTTGTCTCTATCTCTCTTTACCCTTTCTTTCTCTCTCTCTCTCTTTACCCTTTCCCTTTATTTTCTCTCTCTCTTTACTCTTAACCTGCCTCTCTTTATCCTTTCACTTTCTCTCTTCATCCTTGCCCTTTGTCTCTCTCTTTAAGTAAGTAAGAAACAGGTACGGTAACGTCTAGCAGTTCGTAGGAAGAAACTATCGGAGTAAAAGGCTTTCATAATTTCACGGACAAAAAAAGCGTTAAAAATTTCCGAATTTCAGCCAGATTATATTTCAAATCAGTATAAAGGCACACTTACTTAATGCAAATTATATAAAAAAAAACAATGTTATACTGTTAATAAAACGCACCTGGCATACTATGACTAAAAATAATATAATATAATCGTTACATGTCAACACTCAGGACCCACACGTTGAATGCAGACAATCACAAGGAAACAAATCCAAGGAAAGAAAGAACTGACTCATTTTTTTAGTTGAAACAACAGACATTTATTTACAGGTACTTACAGAATAACGCCTTGTGTCTTGTTCAAAAGTCTTCTTGTATTCCAATGTGCTTAACAACACTCTGTCGTGCCGAACACGTGATACTCTGTGTTTGTCCGGCCATGTTTTGGACATGTTTTTCCCTGCCGCTCTCGTGCCATGTGTGTAACATCTATTTCTATCTTTTTCTGGCCATGTTTTTCTTTTTTTATAATATTTTTCTTTGCCTCTTCCTTGCTATGACGTCACCTCGCACACAGCTCGGTCATTTGCATATGTTGGTTGTCGTACAGCTTTTGCTGCAGCACTATGTTACAAGAGTAAGTAGACAGAAGTTCGCTGGAATCCTAGAAATGCAAATATCTTATTTGAAAATGCCTTCACAAGTGAATATTAAATAGAAATTATGAACGTCGCTCTGTCTCCTCCAGTTTCACTAGTCAGAATAAACTTCTTCTGCCTTAAACGGTTTTATTTTTTTATTTTTATTTTTTTTTTCTTGAGGTATAACAAGAACTCAACTGGGCAGTGAGCGTACACAAGAACAAGGCGAATAAATCTCTTTTGTCTTCAACAGTTTTATTCTGACTTGTTTTTTTATCTTTTGTCTTTTGCATCCTAAATGCTATGCAATAATGCATAATCTAGAAAAAAATATGCATAAAGAGAACTGAGCGTAATAATTAAATGAAATTAATTATCTAATAAGAAACTATAAAAATGTATAATTAAAGTCCGTTTTTCAAAGAATATGCAAATTGGTTAACCTTTATTTAGTAGTTCACAAATCCATGACTGAGTATATTTAAAAGTTCCTTTTAATAATTTTTAAATTGAAAAAGTAAGTTTTTAATATCAATGCGAGTGTGATGAAAAACTCAATTTTATATAAATACCAGCAGTCTGATCGTCGTTGCCCGGTCATAAGATATGCTTAACTATGATATTTTAATTCATGCAGATAACGCATTTATTGAGACAATTCTCTATCGATTATTATATTGAACCTAATATATAGTAATGAGATCAAAATAAATATGACTTGGGTGCCATCAGCTAAAATTAAAACCAACTTCCCACCCTCATTTCTTAGCCTCTGAGATTTAGTGGTACAATATTTTATAATATCTTTAAACTCATGCCGAGTTGGGCAACAATCACATAAAAAAATTGAGGAGGAAGCGATTTAAGAGAAAATTGATAAATTAACAATTAAAAAACTATTAAAATAAATCTCGAGACATCTTTCGGTCGAGGTGTTTTAGGTGGCATAATATTTATAAAACGAATTGTATTTCAGGCAGCGTTACTTCCCTTTGTTAATATCACACTGAAAGTATGTACAAGGTAAAATTATAAACTACTATCTATGACAAGATTGAAATGGAACAACAGCAAGCAGTAGCGGGAAGTCGGAATTAAACCTGTCATCAAAATATATGCACCAAAACCCCCACCAAATTATAGCTATAACAATCTGCGTCATTAAAAAGATCGAATTAGTATTCACCCGTACGTAATATAGTATTGCTGATATAGTTGAAAAAAAAAAAATCAAATATATGTTATTTAAATAAAAATATGTTATTATATAAAAATGTTTCTTTTTAAACAATTTTTAATCTGATTGGTTATTAAGGTAAAAATCAGTACCGTCACGAAAAGACACGTTAGTTCCTAATTTTGTTGTTACACAGGAATTATCGACCTCTCTCAACCCACCCGTCAGTGATTTGGAACAAGAACAAGGCAAATAAATTTCTTATATTCAAAAGTTTTGTTTTGACTTAGCTGTTGTGTTTCCGCAATTCACAATGATCTTTTAATTTGTTCAAGAGTGAATCTTATACATACAAACCCATAAACATTTAGACGTACCTAATTATGTGTCGATAAAAATTAAACTGTATTCTTCTCTTCACAACTTTTGAAAAGATGACAAATATTCTGTTAAACTCAATGTATATGAAACTAAATTATTCTGTAATCGATGTGGATCATTATTAGGACTAGGACAACAGTATATAATTATCATTATATAGCTATATATAAAACACATTTGTACACTCTAAGCCTAGGACAACAGTATATAATTATCATTATATAGCCATATATAAACCATTTGTACACTCTAAGTCTGACTTACGTCCAAATAAATTATAATTTCATTACTTTTTATTCAGTTTGTATCTGTTACATTTATGCCAGTTTTTTTTCTTTTGTCTGTCAAATAATTTACGCCACTAAAGTACAAATTTCCCCTTTATTACATTAAGTACTTTTTTTTTTATCTTAGCATAAACTAGAATATTTCGTTTAAACTGACGACTTCTATATGTTTTTACACTATGCTGAATAAGACAATCTATTTTAACTTTGGCGGAAACAAGTAGTTTTCGAGATATAATGGCATGCATTATGCACTGTGATTCACTGTTCTACACACGCGCGATAAAAAAGTGTACTTCTATCCGCACGACACTGCAACCGACCCCCATTTTTAAAATAGTTCTTGCGAGTGGGTATGTTGACAACATATATCAAGGTTTAACTTGGGTCAAATACTTGGACAGCCCCACCCTTCATAAAATGGGGTGTCTTCCGAAACCCGTTCTTAACATTAGGACGTTAGAGAGTAATTTAACTAATAATTCTTTAATTTCTGACAATCCACCGTCATTGACTCTCGTGACCAGGTGACTTAAACTTCATTCAACAGTTATTTCATTTCCAACAATCAATACTTTACTTATAATCTCTTCTCACCAATTGAGCACTGTTACGCCCTGGAAAAGACGACATGATTCCATTTCCATTTGATGATAAACTTTTTTTTTTGCAGACCATCTACTAGTTGACTAGTGTCCAAATCCTAAGAGCGATAGGAGCCTTCCATCATGTTTAACAGTGACACAATGTTTAATGAATGAGATCGGAGATACGTCATGGTACAACTCATGCTCTTTACTGATCCAAGTTATGACAACAGGATCATTGCCAGCACCTTCAAAATGCAAATCCAGACGGTTCAACGCTTGAGGGCACTGCTCAACGCATCGGACGATCCACGATTATGGTCTTTGGTGTGGTTTCAAGTGAGGGCCACATCATGCCACCTCACATCTTCAAAGTTGGCTTGAAAGGCAACACCAAAGTGTACCTGAATGTGCTGAAGAGTGTGGTGATTCCCTGGTGCAAGCAGGTGACTACTGGCAGACCCTGGGTATGGCAGCAGGACTCGGCTCCAGCCAACGAGTGCAAAGAGACCCAGCCTTGGCGTCAGAAGGAGTGCTACGACTTTGTACCCTTCTTTCATTACCCCCCGCCTCTTCTCCCCTGACCTGAACCCGTTGGACTACTTCTGTTTGGTCATACGTCGAAAACACCACGAACATAACCTCACACAATAACAAAGCCAACCTGATCGCTGTCATCCGTCAAATATTTGCCGAGCTTCTGTCAGCGCTTGTGGAAAAGACATGCTCCTATTTCCGGACCCGTATCTAAGGGGTAATTGAGGCTGAAAGCGGTTACATTGAATAGATATTAGCTCTACTACATAATCAAGTTACCTGAATTGATATTTTTCAATAAAAGTTTTAAAACAAAGCTGTAGTATTGTTTTCTTTAGGGCGACAATTTTATTGTTCCATCCTGTAATGAAATTCTAAAGTCGATTTGAAAATTATTCACCACGCGGCTATTAATGAAATTAGCCGTGACTGCGTTATATATTAAAATTGATTGTTTCTTTTTAAAATAATAAACAAATAACTTTTACATGAGAATAATTATCAAAATGTAAAGATAAAAGCTTTCATTGAGTATTTCCAATTTATTTTGAAGTTCTATATTTTTTTCTAAAGTCGATTTGAAAATTATTCACCACGCGGCTATTAATGAAATTAGCCGTGACTGAGCGTTATATATTAAAATTGATTGTTTCCTTTTAAAATAATAAACAAATAACTTTTACATGAGAATAATTGTCAAAAATATTGTTTTTTAAATTTATTTATTTACCTCCCCCACGAGGGCACAGTTAGACACAAGGTCGGTTTTTAATGTGGGAAAATCTAGCTCCCCCAAAAGGGGAACTCTGGATAGGAACAAAAATAAAATAAAAAGTGTGTCAGTCATGAAGAATTTCTCCTCTACTGACCGAGGACAGAACAAATGAAAAACACATACTACACTGTGATTATTATTATTGTAAATGTTTGTTTACTGTCTTTTCTTATATTTTAATAATAGCTATAAATGTTTTCTTTAATTATGTTTTTAGGTATGTGAACATCATTTTCGGCCTGAGGATGTAATAAAGGAGAAGTCAAGATTCGATGATAAGACGTTGTGAAATAAACATGCAAGATGAGAACATTTGTCCGAATAATCTCTAAAGTTCCAAAAAATAACATTCAACCCATGTGATTTTTCTCTAAATTAAATTAAAAAATATTTCTGCACTAGTAACTTTTATTGTTTGTTTGTATTTAAATTATTTGTTTTATTTCAATTTTTTGTATTTTATCGTTTGTTTTCATTCTTAAAATTATTTATCGTTTGTTTTCACTTTTAAAATTATTCATCGTTGGTGTTTAATATGTTATTTAATTCTTTGTTTCCTAAATTCATAATTCACTTTTATCAGTATTAAATTGTATATTTATTTAAAATTACTTAATTTTACATAGATAATATTTATATTTTATATTGAATAAAGTTTAGTTTCAGTATTAATCGAACTGTGTTCCTTTTTCTTTTTAAAAATGTTTTATTGCTCTTTTTCGAATGGCCCTCATATAGTACTGACAGTCTGACAAATCTTACCTACATTGCCTGCAGACATTTTTTTAGTTAACAGGCCTTCTTCTTACTCTCGGTGGCCGTGGTAGCACTCATGTACGTCGGCCAAATTTCATTTAGACTTTTTTCAGATTATTATACATAAATATTTATGATAAAATAATTATTCAATGAAACGTTATAAGGTACTCCTTGGGCGTTGAGTTCCATGGCAACCAGCAGAATTATTTAATGGTCGCTCCCTTAGTCCCCCCTTAGTCAAGGCATATGCATGCGCACGTAACATTTTTTATTTACTGATATTGGCTTAGTTATTAAACCATTCTGAATTATGTCCTGACTCCTCAAATAGGGCTGCCTTGTTATGCTCCCTCGAAATGAGAAATAAATTTGTTGAAAAATTCAATCGTATCTGGCATAATGGTTTCCTCTTGTCATTAAGAGAAGTCGATGCCAAAATTGGGAGCAATTGTGCCCTCAAGTTATCTGTTGGAGAGATAGTACTTATTAAGACTCCCAACAAAACCAGACAATTTTGGAATCTTAGTAAAATAATTAAATTAATTACTGGAAGCGGCAATAATGTTCGTTCTGCGGTTGTTCTTAAGGATGGGTGCGAACAGGTCCATTCCTTAAACAATCTTGTGCTCTTGAAAATTAAGGGTAATGATGATATTGCATCAACTGAGTTTAGAAGAAGGAGGTCCCTTTTTCTGTCCAACCTGTTCAGTTCCTAATGATGGAACATCACGCATGGTATGTTGCGATTCCTGTGACGGCTGATACCATTTCAGCTGCGTGGGAGTTCATCAGCAAGATACCGTAGGGGAATGGCTTTGTTCTAATTGTAAGGATGAAGCTCTTCAGGTTATTCCATATAATAAAAATTAGTTAATGTCTGAATGCATGAGAATTTTGAAGTTTAAACTGAAAATTAACAACAGACAGTGGCACACATATATTAATATTAAGATGTTTTGACTGAATTAAAGTTATAATTATTGAATCTCAGTTTGAATTGTCAACAAACAAACACATTAAAGTTAAGAAATTTAACTGAATTAAAACATATTGAAATTATAAATTTGTCGAGTTAAGACTTATGTTTATTGGATTAACTTGCTATTTGTCGTTTATCCGACCGTTTTATTAATTAACTTGTATTGGGAAAAAGTGATGATTATCAATTACTTTTTTCTCTCCTCCTTGGCAGTGTGCGAGAAATTCCATATACAGTCGCCATCTTTCTTTTGTTTAGCCGCCCATGCATTAGTGGTCGGCTATCATTGGTTTAAATTTGAATGTGTCAGGTGATTCACTTGGCGCGCTTTTGTATCATGCTTTCTTTTCAGTCTAAACAAAACTCGGCATTGGGATAGACTTTTTCTTTTTTTTTTTATACAGTGATCACCACTTATCAAGGCCCGAAAGCCACTCAGGGATAAGGGTTATTGCAAGTACATTACGTTAGTGTGGAGATTTGATGAAGTGTTTACTTAAGGGGGCGGTTCATTAGGAATTTGTTAACGTTGGACTTGAAGACATCCAAGTTGTAGTCCGGTGGGAAGCAGGCAGACGGAACAGAGTTCCACAGGCGTGTAGTTCTAAGAAAGAAGCTTTGTTCATGGAATCCACGTTTTGATTTAGGCACAGATAAAGAGTGGGGGAAATTTTTCACAGTGGATTCAGCTAGACGGGTGTTTTTCGTGAAAGATTGGCGAGGGGGGACCAGAGATTGGAATTCAGACAAGCACCTGACATGGAAATAACGATAAAACAAGGATAGGCTCGCAACATCTCTTCTGTGGGAGAGAGGTTGCAGGGTAGAGAAAAGGGCATCCCCTACTAAGCCACGAAGTCTATTTTGTACTCTGTCAAGGTAGGATAGGCTGTTTTTAGCAGCTCCTGCCCAGATATGGCAACAGTATTCCATCCTTAGACATACTTGGCTTTTATATAGATAGAGAATTGCATCAGTAGTGAGATATCTTCTGGAGCGGTAGAAGGATCCCATCATCTTTCCAGCGACCTTGGCAACAGACTTGATGTACGTGTTCCATTTCAGATCAGGAGTAAAGGTCAAACCCAGAAGCTTGTGAAAACACGGGGCCTCACCCAGACGAGAGCCATCCATCACAATTGATACCAGATGTCTAGCTGTCCTGGGGAAGAAACTACTGGAGTAGAAGGCTTTCTTACATCTAGGGATCTCTACTGAAAAGGGGTGGGATTTAGCTGCTTGTCGGGTTTTTACGTCGAGGGGGCACAAGTGCTTGCAGTTTGTCAGAGCATTCATCGTTAAAGTACTTGTAGAACAGGCAGAGGGATGCAACATGTCGTCGATAGGACAGAGGCTGAAGTTTAGATGCCAGTTCAGGACCTATCAGATTGGCAACTCTCTTTTGAACCTTGTCTAGGAGCGAGAGACTGGTGGCAGATGTACCAGCCCAAATATGACAACAATACTCCATACCTGGGCGAATGGTGGCCTTATAGAGGTATAGGATACTTTCGGGCGTTAGTAGCTTTACAGCACGGTAGAGAGAACCTACCTTCTTCACAGCAGTCCTGGCGATACTCTCAATGTAATTGTTCCAACTCATGTTTCCTGAAAGCGTTTAAAAGATGAACTTTCAGATAAAGAGTCATTGGTCATTGCTATTGGTGGTAGAAAAGGTTTCTTGTAATTATTGAAGGAAACGAGTTTAGTCTTGGCAGCATTGAATGTGACCATCCATTTATGTCCCCATTCCACTACAGATTGGAGGTCATCCTCTAGTGCTTCTGCCATTTCTTTAGATATGTTTTCATTTGTTTTCCTATCGTGTCTGTTATAGAGTGTGGTGTCGTCAGCATATATACCCATCTCACAGACAATTTTGTCGGGGAGGTCATTTATGAATATTAGGAATAACAGAAGTCCTAGGATAGACCCCTGAGGCACTCCTGCATTTATATCATATTGCTTAGATGTACGACCGTCGAGGACAACCTGTATTTTTCTCTTATCTAAGAAGGATTTAATTATGTTAAGTATTCTTCCAGTGATACCGTATGATCTGATTTTCCTGAGAAGACCTTCATGCCATACCCTCTCAAAAGCCTTAGATATATCTAGAGCTACCGCTCTACCCTCCCCCACTTTGTCCAGTGACTGTTATATACGTTATGAGATTACAGTTAGGATGTCTGCTGTGGAACAGGCTTGCCTAAATCCATATTGTTCGTCAGTCAGAAGTTTAGCATCTGTAAGGTGATGGACTAGAACTTGGTTAATTATGGTCTCAAATATTTTAGTGAAAAGTGGGAGGAAGCTAATGGGGCGATAATTTAATGGGTCAGTTCTTTCACCAGAATTCTTGAAAACTGGTACCACATAAGCAGTTTTCCAGCAGTCAGGAAAGCAAGATTCATTAAGGCATTTGTTGTAGAGTTTGGAGAGAACTGAAGCTACTTCGGCGACGCACTTTTTTAATAGCACAGCCGGGATGAGATCAGGTCCACATGCTTTTGCAGTGTCAAGATTTCTTATGATAGCATGCACCTGAGAAGGGGTGATTTTCAGATCGTCTAGTGTGGCGTCTGTTCGCAAAGGAAAGTCAGGGAGGGGGTGGTTGGCAGAGTAAACCGACTGGCAAGCATGTTAGCTTTCTCGGTTACTGAGCAAACAACCTCATGATTGTTGGATAGTCGGAGAATTGTTGATTGCCCATTATTTACTACACTGTTGTAGATTTTCCAGAAGTCACGGGTTCCGAATTTCTGTGCTTCGATGCGTTTTTTGGTGGTTTCAGTACATTTTCTCTTAGCTGTCGCTATTCCTTTCTTACAGTTACTTCTGGCTTCTATATACTTCTGCCTGTTTGAACTGGACTTATGTCGGTTAAATCTGCGGTACACATGCTGCCTTTGTGCGATCACAGCTGCACAAGTGGAAGTAAACCATTGGGGAGAGTGGGGCTTGCTATAAAATTTCCGTGTGGGAACATGTGCTTCAGTTGCTGTTTTGAACCATTCAGTGGTCTCATTTGCGCACTGTTCAGCCGGAAATGAAAAGATATTTTGTCATGGGGCATCCCTAATGAGATCCCTGATGGCTTCCCAGTCAGCCTTTTTATAATATCTCGTTGTTTTGAGCAGTGGCTCTTCAGTTTTGGCTCTAAAGTTTAGGGCTATTTCAACCATTACCACTGCATGATCGGCGTTCCCAAGTGGGCTGTGGGTATTAGTTACACAGTCATCGGGAACTGTGGTCAGAAACAGATCTAGAAGTAATGCGTGTTGTTCTTGCTGGTCTGGGAGACGGGTTGGAAACGTAACCATCTGTGATAGGGAATGAGATATAGAGAACTTATATGTTGTGGTTCCAGCTGCGTCTGTGTAAGTAGAAAATCCAAGCCAGTTGCTGTGGTGGACATTGAAGTCACCAAATACATGCACTTGTGCGTTAGTGTCGAAGGAAAATGCTGTATCTATGCTGTCAGAAACTTTATTTATTAGGGTACAGTCCTGGGTCGAGGGAGAGCGGTAGAGAAAATAAGTACTTAAAGTTAATTTATTTAACTTATTTTTTATTTAATTTATTTTCAATTATTAATAGCTGACAACAGTTGCTTTTAAAACCGGAAGTAAGCTTATTCATTTATGTTATGGGAATTATTTCCGTTGAAGCTATGAAAGTTACTTCGCGTTTGATTTTCATAAACCACGATGGATATTTTATGCGTTCCTAAATCAAACATGTAGTCGCTTGTCGTAACAAGTAACTCATTTGGCCTTACCTTGGCCTTTGGGTCAAGATCAAAGTGTAGTATCTGTTCCGACAGATACTGCAAGCTATGACTAGCTCCCATTTCCCACCTCTCGGGAGCTGGTCCCCTTTTCCCCTTCCCCCTCCCTTCACTCCTCACATTAAAAATCGGCCTTGTGCCTAATTTGCTCGGTGGGGGAGCAAATAAATACCATCTGTTCTTCAGATGCTGCACTTCAATTTCTTGTTCTCTGTCAGTGGAGGAGAAATATTTCACAACTGAGACAATTTTTGTTTTTGTTCCTTTTCTCCACATTAACAAACGACCCTGGTTTCAAACTCTGTCCTGTGGGGAGACATTGTAAACAGGAACTCATTTGGTCTACTCCACATATTTTGCTGTTGAAAGTTTTCTGGGGCGCTTCTATTTTGCAGATTTCTGTTACTTCTTGTGGATACCATAGCTGACAGCAGTATTCCAGAGGGTAAGGGATTTCCATAGTGTGAGCATGTACTTACTGTTTCCACTCCTGATGGTTCTCAGTATCGATCACTTTGATGTGGTCCATATGTTGTGTGAAGGTGGCATCTTTGCTCACATAAGACAGAAGATCCTTCACTACTTCCTTTGATGTTATTTCTTGTTGCCCATACCAATATCCAGATGTTTCCTTAAGATGGTCTTTATTACCATATTGGATGATTTCAAATTTGTCTCCGTTTAGGGCCATATTGTTGTCATTAGCCCATTTATTAATTTTGTTGAGGTATTCTTGTAAAAGCCTTGAGTCATGTTGTGTGGGGATCTTTTTCATGATTCGTGTGTCGTCAGCGAAATATGTTGCTATGGCGTGCTCCAGGTCTCTAACTATGTCAGTAACCATTATAAGAAACAATAGAGGACCTAAAACGCCGTTGATGATATTACTTGTCTCTGATAATCTCCCTCGAATAGTTACTTTTTGTGTCCTGTCTGAGAGGAACTGTTTATCTATGTTCCAAGTTTTCCACAAATTCAGAGCGAGCGAATTTTATGCAGGAGTATACCGGTGTCTAGTTTGTCAAAAGCTTTTTTTTCAAATTTATATAACATGTAGCTGTGGCAAGCAGGAGAGGCCTTGTCGAAATCCATGTTGTTCTTTGTTGAAGGCTCTTTTGTTTTCCAGAAAGTCTACCATCTTATGTCGCACTGTTCTTTTAACAATCTTTATTAGATGTGATGTCAACACTACTCGTCTATAATTTTTTGCTATTACTCTACTACCTTCTTTGTGTATTGGTGTAATCATACCATACTTCAGAGCTTGATGTACATATCCTTCTTGTAGAGATTTATACCAGAGCAGTTGTAGTGGGATGGATAAATGGTGTTTGCAATTTTTCAGAAGTTTCACATGATAGTCATCGGGTCTCGCTACTGAGTTAGGTGATATTTTGTTAGGTCGTAAAAAATGCCAAATATTAAAAAAAAAAAAAAAATGTAAATTGATCAAGTATTTTTTTTACATTAGAAAAATATTTGTTTTTTGAAAACGATTCCAACTTGCAATGAAAATACAATCAAAATAATCGTTTTATTAGAATTGTTAAAACAGCATTATACAGAAATGTAAGGAACAAAAAAAAAAAATGAAATACGGAAAAGAACCATTCGTAAAATTTCAATAGATTATTTGTGTATTTTATTATTTGAAATGAAAAAAAAGTAAACCACTTCAAAGGAACGATTTTATTTTTAACGCAAACCAATCAAAAAAATATTTTCAGTCATATCATTCAAACACTACCGTGTTTGAATATGTGGTTACGTGGCAGTTTTAGTTATTTAGAACTGCTTTAAAACTTCGCCGCTCACTCATTTTTCGACCAAATTTCAAACAATTATTACAGTTTATAAATCATCTTCACAGCTATATTTAAAAAAACATTTTTAATTTTCATTCAGTAAAACAAAAGTTATGATGAATTTACTTGTATTCAAAATCCTAAAAAAAACCCCAAAAACCTAAAGAGGTGAGCGACGTTTTTTATGACTGGTTTCCACAGCAACCACGTCGCTTCAGCGACTACTGTTGCTGCAAATTCACCGCTCTCTTGAAAAGAGAAGTAACAAGTAAAACAGAGAGAATGAAAGAATGAAAGGGAGATAATTGGGGGATTTTATTGAAAGCTGACGAGTGCCGTACATTGTTATTACATATGTGTATGTTATGTTTATAGGGGGTAAAAAATAAGACTGAAATTAAACAAAGAACAAGTGAATTTACTGGAAGCCTGGAAAAATCATGCATTACAATAAAAAATGTGAGCATGAGAAGTAATATGGTTAAGCTTAAACATGGAAAAGTAAAGGACTAGTTGTTAAAACTGGAAAAGAAAAGGACAAGATATTTCAGTAAAATATATAATAAATTTAAAACTTAAAATATTGCAGAATTAAGAATTTTTAAAAGTTCAATTTATAATATTATATAATCAATTCTTAATGCTGCAATATTTTAAGCTATAAATTTGTTATATTTTTACTAGAATATCTTGTCCTTTCCTTTTCCAGTTTTAACAACTAGTCCTTTACTTTTCCATGTTTAAGCTTAACCATATTACTTTTTATGCTCGCACTGTTCTATTGTAATTTATTTATATTCGTTTTGTTCATGTTAGGAATGAAGGAAAATAAAATGTATAAATCTATTCAAAAATAAATTAAATTAGGAAGAACACAATCTGTTAAAAAAACACCTTTATGGCTTTGTCTTTATTTATTTACGCATGCGCAGAAATTTTGAAAACGGAACTCGTAAAGCAGAGGGGCGGTTTCAATGCCCAAGCAAGACGATTTGAGTTTTATTTTATAATAGATATTTAAAAATATATAAATCCGTATTTCTCTTCGTTCATAATGACGTCATGGATGGCGTCATATCATTGTGCTTATATATATATATATATATATATATATATATATATATATATATATATATATATATATATATATATATATATATATATAGATGCTATTGACGGCATGCATGACGTCACATAACGACATACATAGCGTCATCCATGACATCATGTATGTGAGCAAAAATGGAAGATTCCCCGGGCAACGCCGGGTAGCCTGCAGGAAATAAATTCCTTTTGATTAGCCAGAATTATTAGTTATATATTACATTAATGATAAGATGCATTTCGGTAATTGCAACTAATTTACAATTATATAAATAAAGCATTATCCTTAATGTGCTCTAAAATAAACAGCAAAATCCATTAATAAATGTCAGTGTAATTGTAATAAAAGATCGCAAAATCCACTTCTTTAATTAGTTTAATGTATATCTTGTCTTATGGATATGAAACTATATCGATCGAATACTCGGCTTGCAGAGACATTATTTGCATACATGTAAAAGTCTACAAAATAGAATTAAAACCACAATTACTCTGTGGTTGTATAAAAGAAGGGGTTTTATTCGGGGTTTAATTACCATTTGAAAAGCACAAAATAATTTCCCGTTGACAAATAATTGTTTCCTACTGAAGAATAGCACCTATAATTAGTTTTTCGTTGTAAAAAATGATATTATTATTGTTTGTTTACCGTTTAAAATGCATAAAATAATTTCCCGTTGACAAATAATTGTTTCCTAGTGCAGAATCTGATGACCTTACAAGGAAGGATAGCACTTACAATTAGTTTTTAATTGTAAAAAGAAAAAAAGTTCTATTCTCGTTTATTTGCTGTCTGAGAAACCCGAAATAATTTCGCATTGATAATTGTCGGAAATAATACAAGGTGTTAGAATTTTTTGTACCAATAATTGTGCACCCCCCTGTGTACATTTATTATATTTTTATACTGGTTCTTATATTTGATTTCGTATATTTTGGGTTCGTACGAAACTCCCTTTAATTTAAATGAGAGGGCGGTGCTAGCTCTCTGATGATGACGTCACTAGTCCCAGCGCGAAAATCGGCCTCTTTTGGATTCCAGCAGCGAGGAGATTGGACGTGAATTCATTGCCCAGCGAAGATGTGGAATTTCCCGAGCCTTTCCTTCAAAGAAGTATAACCTGTCAAAGAATACCCGGTTGCGACGAGGTGAACTTCTGAAAACTTTATTTACGTGGCTACGGTTTGCACGTATTTTGAAGGAGAGTAATTTTTAAAGACTTTAAATTGAGGAAAAAAGCACATGTGCTGTTTGCCATCAATTTGTGAGTACGTTACTTAAAATTATCGTATTTGAGTTATTATTAGGAAGCACTCCTATTGAAATTTTTAATATTGTATTCGTTTTTTGAAACGACATTTTCAATATAAGAACCAGCGTTTTTTTAGCATTATATGTTGTTACTTTGGCGTTCTTTGTTTTTGTATTTAATGCCTGCAAAGGGGAAAATTGGCAACGTTTTGTAAATAAAATCTCTTCGTTTTAAAACAAGACCTTTCTATTTTATTCTTTACTCCCCCCCCTTTTATTTCATCCTTTCATTTTTTTTCTGCAGGCTAGCAGTAGTTCGCGTCAAATTTATCTGAAAGGGGATAAATTTCCGACAAACGCTATTTCAAATGAGTTGATAGTCTGGGAGGATACAACCCCTAGGACCGAGCTGGAGTCTACCTCATTCCAATAAGGTCTGTTGGTTCAGGACAGACCATAGACTACCGGAATAACGCCAAAGAGTATCTCGGTTTGTATGACAACTGGCCGCGACCCAGGACCTTTTTGCATTCTAGTGATTTTTTTTCTTAACTGCAATGCGAATATATTGAGACATGTTTTCAACCGAATTAGTACTTTTAGATCGAACCACGGAATCGCATTCTTAATTCTTATTCCAAATTTCAAAAATATACAAAAAACCAAAAGGAATTATCTGTAACCAAAGAAAATTCCGTCAAGTCTGGATAAGTATACGGTTTGGAAAAAGAAACCTGCACATTTTGATGGTTCTCCGATCATGGGGGCAGTGCACCTTCTCGTTGTCAACAAGGATTTTCCAATAATTTACAATGTTGAGGTTTTCATCATTTATTTTCTGCAAGTGTAAAAATTAAAAATCTACAATGTTGATCTTGCCGAAATATCCGTTTATTTATGCTACCCACAGGAATTGCCCGTAAACAATAGAGATTTTTGTTCAAGGTTTATTCTTCTCGATCAATCGTGTTTTTTCTATGTCATTATGGATGACGATTTTAAACATCGAAAATATCTCATCCTTACGGATTCTCTATTGGTACTCATATCACTAAAAGAAAAAAAAATGACAGATCCCATAATTATAAATCTCCTAAATAAAATAAACACCATAACAATGAATAAATAATAATCATCTGCTGATTACAAGCCACATCGGCATCTACATGAATGAAAAATGGATAAAGCAGCATAAGAGTCACTTCAACAAAACCATACAACGGGAAAAATTGTATATGCAGTCTTAAAACCTAATATATATATATATATATATATATATATATATATATATATATATATATATATATATATATATATATATATAAGAACAAGTAGTTAATAAAACATGTTAAAAACACTTTCAAAAAGAGTTAAAAACATATTTAATTATTCTGCGTGTATGTTTACTTATATTTTACTATGTACATTTACTTACATACTTAATTGCCTTATTCCGGAATTTGCAGATACCGGCCATCCTTTCCCCTTAATTTTTTAAAACTATTTATTTATTCACTCATCTATTTACTTATATATATATATATATATATATATATATATATATATATATATATATATATATATATATATATGTATGTACATGTGTATGTATTTAACTTATCATTCTTCTCAATTCATTTGTTTCCTTTAATAACTCCTGCTGATAATTTAATTCTTAAGTAATAATTTGTATATTTCAGTTGACCCCATTTAAATTTGGCGCCTTTTTAACGTCATCTTGTTTGGGTCATTTTGACATTGGCTTTTCTATTCTAAAATTAGCTCAATCACCATTCAATTTTTTTTCTTCTTCACTCATTTTTCTTAAATTAGCCCAGCCTTGACAGTCGTGTTTTAACTTTCTTCTATTTCTTTTTTCTCTGCACATCTATCTTTCTTTTAATAATATTATTTGAATTCATTCCCTTTTCCTTGTACCCATTTGTGAATTATTCCACGGATTTATGCTTTTTGGATTACTTTGGACCATCTTCCAATTACGCGATTCCCTTGGATTTTACTTGTGGAAATGGAAATTAACCAACTTTTTTGGATTTTTGATTTTTGGATTTTACCTTTATTGGATATTTTACCCTTCACCAAACCATCCATTAACATGAAATCACCTTTTTCTTCACCCTATTCCCTGCTTCACTATTTGTTACCAAGTAAGATCTATAACTTACTTGTAGTTTCATTAAATACTTTTGCAAGCAAAATCCGATCCCGCATTTTGCTAAATCTTACCCTCTAATGAGAAGAAATTCCAACGAGAGAAAGATGTATATTTAAATAAGAGGGTGGTCACCAACAATGTGTATTTTTTAACATTATTTTATTATTCCGTGTTTTGGTTTTTCATTGAAAATTATGTTTAGATAATTGTATTAATGTTTTTAAATCATTGAAATCGTTTTTAACGCGTTTCAGACGTTCTGCGAAGCGTCCTCTTCAGAAAGTATTTAAAATGTTCAAGATGTGTTAAAAATGTAAAAGAACATTTTTGTAGTTCATTTGAAATGTTTCCGAGAGGTGGAAACATGTGTAAGTGATTCTACTTTTCATTCGTATGTCCAATTTTTATTACTGGTTCATTGGGCTGGACTGATGTCTTATGTTTCTCTCTCTCTCTCTCTCTCTCTGCTTGTGTTTCTATTGATTTTTCTTTGTTTTTTTCTCATTTTTTTACTTTTTTACTCTTACTTGAGTGGGAGTGAGGGGCCCATTGGTACTTGGTCAAGTGGGTGCATAGGGTAGGATGTGTGTGTGTGTGTGTCAGTCCAGCCCAATGAACCATTATTACAATTATCTAAACATAATTTTCAATGAAAAACCAAAACACAGAATAATAAAATAATGTTAAAAAGTACACATTGTTGGTGACCACCCCCTTATATATATATATATATATATATATATATATATATATATATATATATATATATATATATATCGGAGTTCAACACTGTAAATGATAAATAAACTATAAAATTCCTAATTCTTAATGTAACTAGTATGAAAAGAAAATTTCGCCATACGTAATCAAAATAATCTTTCGAAATAAATTCTAAGTAATAACCCAGCACCAATGAACTAGAATTTTAAGGGATATACAAACGAAACATCGCATGATAAATAATAAAAAAAATAGTTAATTTAGAGTCTGGAAAAACTGCCTAATATTCAAAATCAAGTAAAATAGAAAACCATTTCAGATAATTCGCAACTCGAGATGCTTTTTAATACATTTAAGTGTAAATCTTTGTGGTTAAAATAATTAATACGTCAATTTTTTTGAATACATTAAATTGGCAATTTAGAGTTATTCCCCTTGAAAAGTCTTTTATAAATTATTTTGTCGACGTATATATAAATGTTTTAGAATAATAAATACTATCCGTTACCATCCTAGGACATTAGTAGGGAATATATATTTATTTTATTTCATTTTATTTATTTTAATATACAGAAAACAATAACAGAGTACAAAATAGACTTCGTGGTTTAGTGGGGGATGCCCTTTTTTCTACCCTGCAACCCCTCTTCCACAGAAGAGACGTTGCGAGCCTATCCTTGTTTCATCGTTATTTTCATGGCAGGTGCTCGTCTGAACTCCAATCCCTGGTCCCCCCTCGCCAATCTTTCACGAAAAACACCCGTCTAGCTGAATCCACTGTGAAAAATTTTCCCCACTCTATATCTGTGACTAAATCAAAACGCGGATTTCATGAGCAAAGCTTCTTTCTTAGAACTGCACGCCTGTGGAACTCTGTTCCGTCTGCCTGCTTCCCTCCGGACTACAACTTGGATGTCTTCAAGTCTAATGTTAACAAATTCCTAATGAACCGCCCCCCTAATTAAACACTTCATAAAATCTCCTCACTAACGTAATGTACTTGCAATAACGCTTATCCCTGAGTGGCTTCCGGGCCTTGATAAGAGGTGATCACTGTGTAAAAAAAACCCAAAAAACATTGCAGTAACTTTCAAGTAAAAATTAAAATCGATATGTAACACTGAACCCCCCCTCAAATACGAAACTTTCCACATGAGATTTTAAATTTAGATTGAACGCTAAGCTCCAACCAAACTAATTGAGATTGAGCAACAGATAAAACACAAAAAATAATAAATTAAATTAATAAACCATAAACCTCATTAATTCAGAATCTTGTCCGGTTTCAAAATAGTCCAGATTTAGCAATTCTCGCCGTAATTTAGAACAGATATACGAAAACGAGTGCCTATAAAAAAATTCTCCAACAAATGTTGTGGATTGATTAAAAGTACAACGAGACCGTGAACACTGCTTGATACAGTTAATAACAGAATGAAAATGTGTTACGATAGGTATTAACCCTGGATTTTTTTTTCAACTTATCTGATGAGATGTTTACTACAAAAATTTTTAAATGGCGTAAAATTTCAAATTATATAGTTGATGTCGAAACAATTGGAATATTGGAAAAAATACAAATATCACGTAATCTTTCTCCGTGTTTTGGTTTTTGCAAGTACATATGAATGCGCGATTACAGAAATGTCGATCATGTTGCTTAATATTTGATTCCACTAACATGGCTTAAATTCTTATTGATATATGTATATTACCATTGGCTAATAGATTTTAATATATTAAACCTTTGGAAAAATTCCCTCCTTATATATATATATATATATATATATATATATATATATATATATATATATATATATATATATATATATATATATATACTACTTAATTTACTCACATAAAATTTATATACGAAAGTATAGATTTATGCATAAACTTTAAGTATTTACTTCCAAAGTGCTCGATACGTAGGTAGAGCTAGTTAGTAATTTATAAAATATATATGGCGATTCTAGGCGATTCTAGTGGATGAAACGCGGAATATTCAGTGTAGCTTATCGCCATATATATTTTATAAATTACTATATATATATATATATATATATATATATATATATATAGTCTTTGAAGTTTTTTACCTTTCAAATTATACAAAAAATAAAAAATATTTTTTATCATTCGTTAGAAAACCATCTAGTCAGTAAGTTATTTAATCACCTGCAATCACTGCATCAACTCGCTCTCGAATTTACTATAGTACTAATAATTTATTTTTAAGGGATCATCAGTTGTTTACCATGAAACACTGTTTCGGGGATTTAAAAACAAAACAGTATATTACATCATGGCTCCCCAGCAGTTTTGATCAAACACCACCTCCCTTAATCTTAGGTAGAAGACATGTTACAAACATTTGATCCAATTTCCTATTCTTAATTGCAATTACTAACCTTTTCATGCTATAAAAATTAATTTCTTACCTGTGTGATTCATCAATTTCCAAATTAAAAATGGATATTACCACCTGTTAATGCCCCCGTTTTCAAAAGTGAACCAAATATCGCTTTGGTGTGAGGAGAATAATGAGTATCTTAGGAATAGGCACTTGGAATTGGACAAAACAAAACAAAAAATATGGCCAGTCAAGAATGATTTCTTCTCCGCCAATCGAGGCCAGAGCAGATACCACATTTTGAGCCTAGCATAAAAACCGAAAAGTTCTTGTAAATAGTTTTTCGATAGGATTAATAATCTGCTTCATCTACTACTCCGTTCAAATTAAAATGGATGCTAGACCAAAATAATTGTCAATGTAATTAATTGAAGCAATAAAAACTATGAAGACGATAAAACAAACTCTATTTCATTATTTCATGAAGACGATAAAACAAACTATATTTCATTATTTCATTTATGATTCAATTCAATTTGCACGTTATTACAGTATAGAATTATCTCGATTCATCTATTAATCAATTTATTACAATAACGAGTTTATCTTATTCGCACCTATTCATGCAATAATATTCGTTTGTATCTTCGTTTTAACGTATACATAATGTAGCGTAATCCGTTTATGTTCTCCGATTATAGTCGGTTAATAGCTGCCTACCCACCTCTCTCTCTCCCTCTTTCGCTCCTTCTCTCTCTCTCTCTCTCTCTCTCTCTCTCTCTCTCTCTCTCTCTCTCTCTCTCTCTCTATATATATATATATATATATATATATATATATACATACATACGTGTGTATTTCTATCTATCTATCTATCTATGTCTTTCTATCTCTTTCTAAATATATTTATATTTCTGTGTATGTATGTATGTATGTATGTATGTATGTCTTTATTTGGGTGGAGAGGGCTCCGTAGCCGTGGTGAAGGCAACCTTTCTAGGAGAAGGAAAACTCTGATATAAAATCTGTGGCAACTGCTGCATCCAATGATGTTGACTTGCTCTTCTTTTTGGTCCAATGTGGCAGTTGTTCAGAGAGTTGGATTGTCTCGGTGCAACGTCTTTCTTCTTTATAAAAAGCTTCAAGCACAGGTATTACTTGATATGTAATGGAATACACATTTTACCATCAGTGTGTATCTCGATAACAAAAAGGCTGGCTGTAGCCTAAAACGGCAAACGGACACTCAATGAGGACTGGTGCGCATATGGGTGTCAATGGAAATAAAGGCTCTGGAACATCCAAGGCCTGGCCCGGCAGGTGTTCAGGGCACCACAGCCTGGACCCGATCATCGGCAGATGTGCAGGACTGTAGAAGGTTCATAGAAGTGACCGTCCGGCACGTGCTGCTAGTGACGCTCACGTCTGCCTCATTTGAGCCAGAGATGTATTAAGTAATGGCAATACTCGAAAATGAGTTTCCTGCTATCATGTATGTGTGTATGTATGTGTTTATGTGTGCATGTATGTGTGTGTATGCATATATGTATGTATGTGTCTATGTATGTATGAATGTATGTATGTATTTGTGTATGTATGTATTTGTGTATGTATGTGTGTATGTATATGTGTGTATGTATTTATGTATCTATGTATGTATCTATCTAGGTATATCTATATATATGTCTATCTCTATTTACATCTATCTATCTATCTATTTTTCTATCTATCTAGCAAGCTATTTTGCTAGGAAGTTTTGTTAAAATGCATCAATCTGTGAAAAAATATGCATTTAAGAGTCTAAAGTTTGCGTTGTGTGTAATTTCTCTCTCACTCTCTCTTTCTCTCTCTCACACACACACTATATATATATATATATATATATATATATATATATATATATAGAGAGAGAGAGAGAGAGAGAGAGAGAGAGAAATAAAAAGGAACAAACCGTATTATGTGTTCATCAACGTTTCGTCTTTATTTCGAGACTTGCTCTGGATGAATGAGATTATCTTAATCCCATTCATCCAGAGGAAGTCTCGAAATAAAGACGAAACGTTGATGAACACATAATACGGTTTGTTCCTTTTTATTTCTCTATTTTGTCGGAATACTATTTCCATTATTTTCATCATATATATATATATATATATATATATATATATATATATATATATATATATATATATATATATATATGCACACACACATTTATATTTGAACCGCTTTGAATACAGAGAAGAAACTGATATAAATTCACAGAAAAAAAATGAATTCTCACACAGAGCATAATATTCTTTCGACTACCACCGTAATAAGTGGTTCATATACTATTAAAGCATCCACTTCTCTAGTCATACACAATTGAACTATAAGTAAACTTTGTGTTATAAAAAATTATATTTGAAATATAAATGTAAAAGAACATTAAACAATTTGAAACGAAGATAAATGTAAAGATAGGTACAGAACATAAGGAAAGAGAGGTATCCTAAGAAAAGTGTATACTCATTAGAAGATACAGCGTTAACACATGAGGAATATGAATGGATTGAAATTACGAAAGAATATGCATTTATGAATTATAAAAAAATATGCATTTATGAATTATAAAGAATATGCATTTATGAATTATAAAAAAATATGCATTTATGAATTATTAAGAATATGCAGTTATGAATTATAAAGAATATGAAGTTATGAATTATACAAAATATGCATTTATGAATTATAAAAAAATATGCATTTATGAATTATTAAGAATATGCAGTTATGAATTATTAAGAATATGCAGTTATGAATTATACAAAATATGCATTTATGAATTATAAAAAAATATGCATTTATGAATTATTAAGAATATGCAGTTATGAATTATTAAGAATATGCAGTTATGAATTATACAAAATATGCATTTATGAATTATAAAAAAATATGCATTTATGAATTATAAAAAATATGCATTTATGAATTATAAAAAATATGCATTTATGAATTATAAAGAATATGCAGTTATGAATTATAAAGACTATAAAGTTATGAATTATAAAAAAATATGCATTTATGAATTATAAAACCTATCAAGTTATGAATTATAAAAAATATGCAGTTATGAATTATAAAGAATATGCATTTATGAATTATAAAAAAATATACATTTATAAATTATAAAGAATATGCAGTTATGAATTATAAAGAATTTCTGCTTGAATGGATTGATGCCTTTGGAGATTATGTTTTGAAATTATATCTGTATGAGTTAGCCCCTGTTTTTATACTATAGGATGAACGATTTCTTTCCGAATTCATTCGAAGTAGCGCGGTAAATCTGAGATTGACTATTTGTGTCTCACTTGTCCTCGACTCCTGGGATAGTTTAGTCCGAAGGCTAGACCAATCAAATGTTTTATTCGCTAACCTTTTCGTGATGGGATTTAAGTCTGAATATTTATTTGTTTATGTAAATGTACAATTACATACGCGCTGCGTTTGATGATAATATAGGATCATATATATATATATATATATATATATATATATATATATATATATATATATATGACTACTTCATTTAATCACATAAATTAATGTACGAAGATATAATTCTGTGCGTAAAGTTTTAGTATTTATTCAACAGTGCTCAATACATAAATCTTGGTAGTAAGTTATGAAATTATCGCGCATTTTTATATACGCACATGCTACTGAATTTTCTAGTTAGCCAATCAGTTTCCTAGTTGCCATCCATTCTAATCAGCCAATAGGCTGGAACTTACAGGACAAAGGCATAGTTGACCTTAGGTTAAGCCTTTCTCTTTGTGTGTTTTATGGGAAGGGTAGATATACTTTCGTTGTAGTAAGCTGACCTACTTCAACCTACGTGTAGTTAGGTATGTTATTTTGTATTTTAGCCTATATTTCGGATATTATGTTATATATATATATATATATATATATATATATATATATTATTAAATTATTTAGGAATATGCATGTTTATTTAATTTTAATTTAATTTATTTATTTATTTATTTATTTTCTATGGTTATTGTCAATTTCAAAATTTATTTTGTATCGCTATCCTAGAGTAAAGTTTATCCTGTGCACACAGTTGTTCGCTATTTCTCTCCCACAGTTTAATAGATGTTGGGGTTCTTTAAAGAATATATATCCTTATCAAGCTCTCTTCAGCCAATATTCGTCTCGAATTGGCTGAAGAGAACTTGATAAGAATATCTTAAACGGTCCTAATTATCGGGCTTGAAACCGACGGTACCAATTACTTGTCTCATCTAACAACTTTCTGTACACAATATATATATATATATATATATATATATATATATATATATATATATATATATATATATATTCGACTGGTATTAATCGTGACATCCTGCACTGAAGATTCCCGAAAGGATGAAACACTAGTGTCTGTAGGTATTTAATTATTTTAGTAAAAAATAATTATGACAGCCCCTTTAAGAAATTCGTTTCTTATCGTTGAGCACTTTCAGTTGAATTTAAGTCGGTAAATTTAGCTCTTATGCATAGATAATCGTATAACGATTAGATCACTCTCTGACTGATGTAAAGGAACATTTAAAATTAAATTCGACGTTATTTCACGCGGTTAATGGTAGCCGAATGGATTAGGTCTTCGCTAATCAAGCCAGAGATGTCTCGTGATGCGGGGTTTGAATCGTTTGACTGGTATTAATCGTGACACCCTGCACTGAAGATTCCCGAAAAGATTAAACACTAGTGTCTGTAGGTATTTAATTATTATAGTAAAAAATAATTATATATATATATATATATATATATATATATATATATATATATATATATATATATATCTAATATAAAGCCGTGTGTGTGTGTCTGGTCACGAATAGGCTCCTATATGGTTGACTATTTTAAAAAACCGATTACATATAATAATAGAAGATGTATCGAGACACAGGAATGGGTATGTTTGATCCCGCAGAACGGTGGTTCATAAAAATTGTGGGGTCTGCCTTCGTGCCTGGTTCACAAAGTATGGAAATAAAAAATTTTAATAAAGACTTTTCGTATCTATCTGTGTAAGTATATTTTGATAATTATGTTTCATTTTTAAGAAATATGGTATAATAAAATTATGGGGTGTTCGTTTGTGCCTGACCTCCATAGAATGGAAATATGTCATAAAGTTTAATAAGTTTTTTTTTTTATATAGATCCACAGAATATTGTGATAAGTGTTTCAGTGTGAACAGGTATGGTATGATAAATCATGGGGTTTATCTATTTTATTTTTATTTTCATCATATTTTGCTTTGGTTTTGATACCTCCAAATTTGAAGCTATCTCTTTACAACCATTCCTTTTCATAACTTATCATCTTCTATATATATAGAAGCGAAAATGTGTGTATGTATATATGTATGTATGTGTGTTTGTATGTCTCGCAAAATCTTTCGACACGGGTCACGGATTTTCACGAGATCGGTATCATTTTAAAGTTCCAACCTTCGCCCGACAAATATCGAAAAATTGGCCAAAACATTAATTTCTTCACCCAAAAACATTAATTTCTTCACATCAGTTTTCTACAGGGATGGGTCAGCAAAAACCGTCCTCTCATGACAAGTTCATTTCTACGCATGCATCATACGACGTCGGAACATGATTTAGTTTAAATATTTTAAAAAAAGGCACAAATTTGTCGACGTCGTCTTAGCTCAGTTGCTAAGAGCGCGGCCCCATTATCTGAAGGTTTTGGGTTCGAATCGTGGTGTGAGATGTTTTTTTTTTGTCGATTTTTAAAATTTTAATATTGAAACAGGGTTATTTAAGCCATTTTTCACGTGATTTTTTTTTGGGGGGGGGGGCAGATTTTTTAACGAAGTTTTAGCGTTCGTTTTTGTGTTTCGCGTTTTTTTTGTTTTTCCGATTATTACATTTAATATCGTTCGTTTGCCTTACGTTAGTTTTTTTTTCGATTTTTTAAAATTTACTTCGCTTATTTATATGTTTTGATTAACACCCGCACACCCGCCCGAGCACACACACCTCGAAACACCCGGGCAACGTCGGGTATCCCCCGGGGTTATTTAAGTAATTTTTCACGTGTTTTTTTTTTTTGGGGGGGGTATTTTTCAGATTTTTTAAAGAAGTTTAAACGTTCGTTTTTCTGTTTTCTTTTTCGCGTTTTCGTTTTTTGTTTTTTCCCATTTTTACATTTAACATCATTCGTTTGCCTTACGTTAGTTTATTTTTTGTGTTTTTTTTCGATTTTTTAAAGTTTTAAAATAAACACTCGGGCAACGCCGGGTATTCCCCGCTCGTATATATATATATATATATATATATATATATATATATATATATATATATATATATATATATATAATGAATGAATGGCAAAAGTCTATATTCCAAAGTTCATGACATAATTTATTCCTTTAATTCAGTTGACATTTACAATTATTGACAGTATTTCTTTCGTAACACATTATTTTATTGGGGCACCCTATATATATGCATTATATATATATATATATATATATATATATACATATATATATACATACATATAAATATATATATATACATACATATACATATATATATACATACATACATATACATATATATACATACATATATATATATACATACATACATATATATATATACATACATATATATATACATACACACATATATATACATACATACATATATATATGTATGCATATATATATATGTATGTATATATATGCATATGTATGTATATATATATATGTATATGTATGTATATATATATGTATATGTATGTATATATATATAATGCATACATATATATAAACATACATATATATACATACATATATATGCATATATATACATATATATATACATATATACATACATATATATATACATACATATATATACATACATATATATACATATATATACACATATATACACATATATACACATATATATGAACATATACATATATATACATATTTATATACATACATATATATATACATATACATATATATATACATATACATATATATATACATATATATACATACATATATATACATACATATATATACATATATATATATATATATATATATATATATATATATATATATATATATATATATACTTTGAGATTTGAAAAAAAATCACTCGACTGCCCATCGAGTGTGGGAAAATTTACTCGCCTCAAAATATTTTTACTCGTCCGACTTTATGTCTTTGTTTCAGTCCATAATATTAAATAATTTTACAGCAATTAAATTATATTTTTCTTCTTTATTCTTAATAAAAATATCAACAAACTATTCTTCCGATACCCAAATTCTGTCGTAAAATTTCATACAAAAATTAAAATATCTAGCTTGAAAAAAAAGTGTTACGAAATCTCCGGGTATTCACGATTGTGGACTGAAATCTCCTGGTACGAGATCTCCGTGGAAATCTCCGATACCAAAAAAAAAAAAAAAAAAAAAAAAATAAAATAAAATATATATATATAATGCAAAGAACTTGAATAAAAAAAATAACCAGAAAAGTGATATTATGCAATAAAATAAAGAAACCAAACGAAACACCATCACGGAATATTTTAAAACTAAAAATATCTTGAAGTATAAATATCTTTTCTTTTTAAATGTAGTGGATTGGGTACTAAATAACTTTAAAAGGGTTAGTCTGCCGTAATATAAAACGAAAAATCAAACAAAACAGCATGGCGAAATATTTGGAGCTATAAATATCTTAAAACATAAACAACTTTTTTGTTTAACAATTAGTGGATTCAGCATTAAATAACATGCCGTAAAATAAATAAAGAAAGCAAACAAAACACGGTACTTGTGCATTTTTGTACCCTGCTAAAATAACAACGTTATTATTTTGAAACATCCTTAACATGGGGAGGGGAGAGTGTTTTATAACTATTATGTGCTTCCACCTAACAATTTAATAATCAATTTAATAATAAAAAATATCGTGAAACTTGAAGTGAACCTGAAAAAAAAAACTATTTAAAAATAGCACGGTACCAAAAATGCATAAGCACCCAAAACACCATATTTGAAGATATAAAAGTATTTGACATTAAAATTCGTATCATTTGGATTATTTGGACTACTGTTCTCATCTTTTGTGTCATCTTCACATTTGCCGATGGTTAGAGTGGTGGTTAGAGTACTTGGAAAATCAGTTGTAAAAATCATATTCCCCTGAGGGTTGAAGGTTCAATTCTCAATGTGTGCGACCGAAAAATAAAATTGCAAATTACTTAGGACCGCTATACAGGCATGACTGATGGAACGAGAACATGCTACCCTCGCGAAGTAAATAAAAGGATCCGTTCAGAATTCCGCGCAGATTTCTGAGTTTGATACAAACATTCCAAAGTCCAAGATACATTTGAAAAAGATCGGAGGTTACATCGACCGAAACGTTGTGAAATTAAGACTCAAGATGAGAAAAGTAATCCGAAGACCCCCCCAAATACGATTAACAAATCCTCATCTCAAAATTTCAGAAATGTAATTGTGATAGAAAGTATTTTCAAAATTACTGCATTCGATATTAAATAACCTGTAATGGGTTGATATGCCGTAAAAAAAAGAAAAAAGAAAAAACACCATAAATAAATATTTGAAAATATAAAGAACTTGGTACATAAAAAACCTTTTCATAAATTACTGGATTCACAAATAACCCGAAAAGGGTCGTAAAGGCTGGTAAAGAAAGCAAAGCAAACCAAACACCATGAATAAATATTTAAAAATATATACAACTTGAAGGATAATATCTTTTCCCAAAGTTATTGGATTCGGTATTAAATAACCGAGAAGCGTGGATATGCAGTAAAACAAAACTATCAACTCGAACATCATAAATCATAAATACCCGATAAAGGTTGACATGCCGTAAAAAAACAAAAAAAAAACCTATTAACTCAAAGATCATAAATAGGGATAGGACAACAGCATATTCTTTTTATTGTTTTGACTGTCGAGTGTGTATCCGTTGATACCTTATATGCTTTTATATAGAGTGACGTGGTTCTCGATTGATTAACTGTATCGGATATATAGTCGAGAGTCAAAACAATGATAGGAATATGCTGTTGTCATAGCCCTACTGATGAATAATGAATAGATACCCGATAAAGGTTGATATGCCGTAAAACAAAATTAATGAACCAAACTTCCTATGCTTACGGCCTTTTAGGAAATTAACTCGCGTTTAAATGACCAGCATTCTAACGAAAGAAAGAACGTGGGTGGGGGGGGTAGAGAGAGAGAGAGAGAGAGAGAGAGAGAGAGAGGAGATTGCGAGTCTACAAAAGAAGACAGAAAGCAAAGGGGAAGAGTCTGCAGTTGAAAGACATTCTTCACAACTGTCATGTCTGCGTGTTGTTAGCCGTCATCCTTGTTGAATGCATAATTCACGTAGAAATATTACAATTGGCCTTTCTTGCCTCTCTTGGCGATTCATCACTCCGAATTATAGACAGCTTCGTTACAAGAATTATGGCGGGTGGAACAATCATCACTTCGGGCAAATTTCATGAATCAAAGATGTCAGGCTGAAATTCGCGATGATTACAAGGGAAACCGTTCTACGCGATAAGGCCATGCTAAAAGGGAAATACATTAAGAATAATTATGGAGAGAAATAAGATAAACTACGATCGAAGGTTTGCGCTTATGGACGGGAACTTAATGGGCCGTTTTTTCTTTATTAGACACAAATATCCAACGTGTAAGGCATCGTAGTAGTGTTTTATAAATGTGTATAATGGATATGTATGTAACGTAGTCATCTACCGGGTCTGTATGTAGATTCGGTTTCAAAGGAAAATGATGACGTCGAACCAACTTTTCTCGGGGGAGGAAAAAGGTATTTATTTTGTCATTTCACTTAAAACAGCTGCTCACTGTCAGTAGTGGTACCAGTTTTATTTATTTATTTTTTTTTGGAGAGAGAGAGAGAGAGAGAGAGAGAGAGAGAGAGAGAGAGAGAGAGAGAGAGAGAGAGAGAGAGAGAGCAGACTTTTTCGTGCGTTCGCAGATTGTCACTGGCCAACATGCCAGAGCGGCGGTTTCGTTTTCCTTCTCTTTTTTCTTCCTTTCTTCTTTTGTGTACTTGTACCGCTTTCCTTTATCTTGATATTCATCCCTATATGTTTATGTATAGTCCGTGAGGCCATGCTTAAGCTACGTTCAAATGCTGACGCAATTATATTACATGCACACATATATATATATATATATATATATATATATATATATATATATATATATATATATATATATATATATATAATGTGAAATGAAATTGAGAGTACGATATTAGATTTATGAGGTGATGAAAACCGGTTTTCTTTTTGTTGCAGACCATCTACTACTTGGCCACTTGGCCAGTTATGTACAAATCCCAAGTGCGATAGGAGCCTTTTATTATGTCTAAAAGTGACACAATCTTCAACAAGCGAGATCGGAGATGCTCATGCTCTCTACCGATCCAAGTTATGACAACAGAACTCTAACCTTCAAAATGCATTGCTGGATTACTAC
This sequence comes from Euprymna scolopes, assembly GCF_053919585.1. Lineage (NCBI taxonomy): Eukaryota > Metazoa > Mollusca > Cephalopoda > Sepiida > Sepiolidae > Euprymna > Euprymna scolopes. The sequence continues at coordinate 107,673,694 of NC_136491.1, forward strand.
GAATAACAAGGACGTGCCCAGGGTGAGGAAAACAATGTTTCTGGCCATGGTTATGGTCTTTAATGTGGTTTCAAGTAATGTTAATCTTGTGGCTAGAAGTAAAAATTTTGTAATTAAAAAAATGTATTTTTTTTAATAAATGTTTTTAAAATTATATTTTGCTACATTTTTATGCAATAACTTTTGTTTTTCAAGTATTTTAGTGTTATTTATTTATTTTTATTTATTTTGTGTTATTTGACCAAGAAGAAATCATGTTTTATTAAATTTAAACGAGAAAAAAAATTCAATGACTTTTTTGGTAAATGTAAAGTTTAAGCATGTATGGAGTATTGCTGTCACATCTGGGCTGGTGCATCTGCTACTAGTCTCTTGCTCCTTGACAGGGTTCAAAAGAGAGTCGCAAACCTGATAGGCCCTGAACTGGTATCTAAGCTTCAGCCTCTGTCCCATCGACGAAATGTTGCATCCCTCTGCCTTTTCTACAAGTATTTTAGTGGTGAATGCTCTGACGAACTGCAATCACTTGTGCCCCCACGACGTGAGCACCCTTGACAAACCTGACAGGCTGCTAAGTCCCACCCACACACTGTAGAGATCCCTAGATGTAAAAGATCCTTCTACTCCAATAGTTTCTTCCCCAGAACCGCTAGACTTTGGAATTCCATTCCAGGTCCCTGCTTCCCCAACAGTACTGACGTGCAGAAGTTCAAGTGTAACGTGAACCGACATCTTGCTGCCCAAATCCCTACATAGTACCCCAGTAGTCGTTGCCCCTGATAGTAGCCCCCTACACCAAAGTGGCAATTTGCCTTGTTTGGGGTGAAAATGTAATTAAAAAAAAAAAAAAAAGTTATTATTTAGGAACCTATTATTTAACATGGGAGGGGGTGTTTTGTAACTATTCCAAGAAGAAATTGAAATTATCGTTCCTAACAATGGCGTCGTCCGTATAATCCATAAGTTCCAAAACAAAATTTTTTTGTTCAAATTCAACGTAGAATATTAAGATCCTTCTAGACTGAGACAATTTTTATTTTTGTTCCTATTCAGAGTGCTCCCTTTTTGGGGAGCTAGATTTCCCCCACATTAATAACAGACCCTGTGTCTAAGTCTGCCCTCGTGGGGAGGCTAGTAAATAGGAACAATATTTAAAAAAATAAATAAATAAAAGCTTAACAATCAAAGGGAAATAACCTAAACAAATTTTCTGAGACAGAGAAACAAATAAATCAGATTTTTTTCATTTTGATTTTAAAAAATTAATTTTATTTTACCCCTTTTTACCCTCTGTGGTCGAAACCAGAATTTTTCCAGGATCAAATATTACATTTCTAGATGAACATGCATGTGGTTTTGCTTTTGGGTAATTTTTAGCAAAATCTAATGGTCGGAAAATATTCTATGCTATTTTTGGCAGCTTATACAGTTTTTGACACCTTAGGGACGCAACCAGAATTTTCCCAGGGTACAATATTACGTTTTCAAATGTTGTAACGATTTTTGGGAAATTTTCAGCAAAATCTAATGACCGTAAAAGATTCTATGTCTGGAAAAGTGTTATTTTTTTTTTTTTGCGATTTGGGACTTAAAAAAACAATTTTTGACCGCTGGGAACTCAACCGGAATTTTCCCACGGTAAAATATTAAACTGTAAATGATATACGTAAAATGGTGAGCAAAAGAAAATAATGGGAATAATTAAAAGATACAGATAAAAGAGAGAGCAAAGAGTGGAAGAGACAGAGATAGAGTAATAAAATAGAAAGTGACTATATTATGACATAACAATGTATTCTGAAATCGTTTGACGTTCTAATAATTATAAAATGCTAGCAGGCCACCCATCGTTGCCTGCTCGTAAAATGCATTCAAATATGATATTTCAATTTATGCAGATTTCATATGTATTATGATAGTCGGTTCTCTATTGATTATTATATTGTACCTGAAACATAGTGATTTCAAAAGTAAAAAAATGACTTGAGTGCCATTAGCTAGAATTGAAACCTAAACATATAGGCCTCCAGTCTTATCCGTTACCCTCTGAGCCACGTACTTATGCATTGAAATTATTGTAGACTCTTGAAAATTCAGTATGTTATTGCTATACATCTTATGAGATGAATGACTAATTTTTTATGATTTCATGTTCAAATGAACAGCTACAGCAGGAATTGGAATACACCCTATTGATTGCCACAGCTGCTGAATTAAAAAAATGCAGTCTGGATGTGAGGACACTTTAGAAGAATGATATGCAATAAAATTCTGTTTTAAACCTGGAAAATGCAACAAAAACGTATGGAATACTTTAGACTGCTTTTGGACCATCTTGCATAAATCGAACATCAGTTTTTGAATGGCATAAGTAATTCAAGGAAGGCAGGGAGTCTGTGAGGGATGATGAGAGGTTTGGGAGGAGTAAGGAAGTCAGAACACCAGAGTTGATTGGCCAAATAAAGAATTTCATGGATAAGGACTGTCGTGTATCTATAGAGACAATAAGTGCACAGTTTGATGTCAGTGTGGAAACTATACCCTCAGTTATTTGCAAGGAACTGAAGATGTGGAAGATTTGCGCAAAGTTTGTCCCAAGGATGATCAGAGAAGATCAGAAAAAAGATCTTATCATGGCAGCAGGGAGATGGTCGAGCTGATCAATTCAGATCCCGTAGTCCAGACCTTGCTCTCTGTGACTTTTAGTTATTACCTAAGTTCAAGGAAAACCTTAGAGGCTGTCGTTATGAGACAATTGAGGAGATGAAAGAAGCTGTGACTAGGGTCATTGACACGCTCACACAAGTGGAATTCCCTGTGGAGCCTTCTAGAATTTGTTGGAATGCTACAACAAATTCATTGCAACCGGAGGAGATTACTCTGATGCGCATTAGAGTTTCACGTGTGTTCTATCAATAAAAGCATTCATACAAAATAATAGAAAACTTATTGAATCACCTTGTAAGAAAAATATTAGACTAAGAGTGTATAAAATAGGAAAAACACAATTTGTATCAATCAGTAAAATGTACCTTAATTTTTTTTATTTTCTTTAGTCTCGCCAATAGAATCTAATACTCATGATAGGTCCCACGTATACTCCGTCAACATCTTACTGAACGTTGTACTGTAGGTACGACAGGGCTGTAATAGGCAACACCGACATATCCCCGACAAACCCGCTTAGCAACAAAATCTCACCCCTTCACTGTTGATGTCTCTAAATGCCAGAAAGCTTTCTATTCTAATAGTTTCTTCCCTCGAACAGCTAGACTTTGGAATTCCTTTCCTGCTGCCTGCTTCGCTGGCTGTACTGATATACAGTTTAAATATAACATAAACAAATATCTTGTTAATCTTTTCTAGATATGACTCCAAATAGTAGCCTCTTACGTCCAAGTGGCCATAAGCTTTGTAAGGGGTGAACATGAGGAAAAATACAAAAAAAAACAAAAAAAAACAAAAAACAAAAAAAAACCCACCGATTTATCAGTTTTCGACCTAATCTACTTTTCCACGCTCACCTCTCAATCTCCACTCTTGTGCTATCAGATCAGGCTGTCTGAGGATAATGGCTCCCTGACCAAACATTGATGTTATTGTTTTTTCCTTCCCCTTTGCAAAACTCAATCACGAAATATTGTCTACTAGCGGGGGTACCCGGCGTTGCCCGAGTGTTTGTTTTCGGGACGGGGGGGGGAGTTTAAAAAATGTTATGGTAGGTAAGTAGGAAGGATCAAACCCGGAGTCATGAGTAAAAGTAGGAAAATAAAGTGTGAAAAAAAAAAAACAAAAAAAAAAATCTGCAACGTTAACAGTTCGGCCACCAAGAAAAGTCCATTCCAGTTGTTTAGGAAAAAAAAAAAAAAACGACTACGGTAGGTCGGCGCGAACGTGAAAATATAATGTGAATTGTCCAGCACGCTAACCACTACGCCACAGAGCACTGCAGCTTTAGCAGTGTCAGAAATTTCGTGAAAATAGTGAATAATTCCACCCCATCTTTCCAAGCTTATAACTCCTCGAAAAATGTAATTCAAGCCCTAATTTTTTTTTCAATTAAAGGAGCAAGGACCAAGGTTTTATTAAAAAAAAAAACAAAACAAAACAATGTGTGTGTTTTTTTTTTTTTTTTAAAAGGTTTTAAACTTCGGACTTTACAGGTAAATTTCTAAAAAAGCGATTTGTTTTTTTGTTTAAAATTTGAATATATTATTTATTGACCTTTTCTCTTCAATTTGTGATATATAAAACTCCACGACATAAATTAATTATTTACTTTTTAATAGACATTTCAAAATGAGAGGCGTGAATTATTCGACCCCCTATCTTTCTAAGCTTATAACTCCTCGAAAAATGTAATTCAAGCCCTAATTTTTTTTTCAATTAAAGGAGCAAGGACCAAGGTTTCATTAATAAAAAAAAAAAGACAAAAAGAAACAATGTGTTCTTATAAAATAAGGTTTTAAACTTCGGACTTTACAGGTAAATTTCTAAAAAAGCGATTTTTTTTTTGTTTTAAATTTGAATATATTATTTATTGACCTTTTCTCTTCAATTTGTGATATATAAAACTCCACGACATAAATTAATTATTTACTTTTTAAGAGAAAGTTGAAAATGGGTGACACTTGGGGGGGGGGCGTGAATTTAAAAAAAAACGTTTGTCTAAAATATTATATTCAGTTTATTGGAAAGAACATAAAATTTCACATTGACCCTGAAAATATCGTAAAAATAGAATCAATAGAAAAATTTTGATAGATTTTTAAAATTTAAAAATTTAAAAATATTGAGTTTAAAAATTGAAAAATATTGAGTTCGGAAAATTCATTACTGTTTAAAAAAAAAATATATTTTTATTACTTTTAAAACAACTGTAATAGTTTATTTTGGAAGTATAATCCATAAAGAAAATAAATAACCCACTTTTAACAGAGAAATTACGAGATTTTTATATTGTATTCGCAGTTTCGTGTTAGGGGTGTCAAAAATTCCTACAAAAATTCTGATACTGCTACTGCAGCTTAGCTTAGTGATTTTAAATAACTTCACATGAAAGAACTACGAAGCCAAACCGGTGTTCTCTTCTCAACTGTTCCTTGTGAACGATCCCCAAATGGTGTTAAGTGGTGGCAGGGGGAGGAGGAATTTATTAGAGAGAAAATATTTTACCACTTCCATTGATCTTAACCGATTTTGGCCGTGACTTCTCAGCAGAAAAAGTATAGAAATCTAAGATTATCGAGGAATTTGAGAAATAATAAGCCTATAACACACCTCAGATATTGTTCTACCGTTTGTGCATATCATATTTGCATGAAATATCTTGATTTTTAATCCTATTAATGTCAAAATCAGACGTGAAAAATGAGTTCATTTTATTTATATAGATAGAAGAAGATAGAAGAAGAATAGAAGAAGATAGAAGAGAAGAGAAGATAGAGAAGAGAAGATAGAATAGAATAGATAGAGAAGAAGAAGAGAAGAGAAGAGATTATGTATTTAAGTGTCATGTTAAAATGAAAAATTACGAAAAATAATAGAGTAGAAAAATAATTACAAGTAAAAATAAAATTTATTGAATTATAGTTTTTATCATATTTGATGTAGACTTAACATCCAAGGGAGGTAACTGAAATTTGTGATTTTGACTAAATATTTGTAATTCGCCATTTCAAAATAAAAAGTAGTCCCTGTAGATTTTTTATAAGAACATTTTTCGTAATTTTTGACATTTTGACTAATTTTGACATGACAAGTCAGTATGTAACATTGTTTTTTTTTTCCTAAAATGCATTTAAAAATTGTATTATACTGCACAAGCACCAGGTAATCACTTGATTGTGTGTACTTGAATAGTTTCTAGGTAGTTAATATGCTGATCAAGGCAGTTTCTTGATTAATGATGCAAATTTGCAAATGTGGTTGCACACCATAGCAGTATAACACAGTTGTAAATAGATGATTGGAGAATGACTTAGAAAGACGTCATTGATCTTCTTGACACTTTTAGATGTGCTTTAATTCAATCCTTATTTCTTTAAAGCATTTGCTCTGGTTATGTTTGTTGCTATCAAATCAGATTGAAGATTCTGGATTTCTAACTTAAAATGCACCAATGTAATGTTTGAAATTTTTACTAATTTTGACATTGCAAGTATGTATGTAATGTTTTTTACCTAAAATGCATTTTTTAAAAAATTCCATACTGCACAAGCATCAGGTAATCACCGCTTGATTGCATGTCTTCTGAATGGTTTTCGGATAGTTAATATTCTGCAAATTTGCAAATGTGGTTGCACACCATAGCAGTATAACACAGTTGTAAATAGATGATTGGAGAATGACTTAGAAAGACGTCATTGATCTTCTTGACACTTTTAGATGTGCTTTAATTCAATCCTTATTTCTTTAAAACATTTGCTCTCTTGGTTATATTTGTTGCTGTCAAATCAGTTTGTCTGAAGATCCTGGATATCTGAGCTAAAATGTATCAAGCATAGATGCTATTGTTTATCTTTTGCAAAACTCAATCATGAAAGATTGTCTATAGTTTTTTTTTGTGACCGAACGATATTTTTTCCGGTAATTGGTTCCTATTTTAATCACGTAAATTCTTTCGAGTTGAGAACAAACGACGTTGTTTTCGTATTTCTCCTACAACAAATCATTCGCTTATTCCGCTAGGTTGCAGCACTCTTTGTTTCCTTCTCTCCCATTCCCAAGTGACCGTAAACTCGCACGCGAACGAAACAACGAACAGACACAAAAATCTCATAATTCAACACTAATTTTTTTCAACGTAAATCGTTGTCTTTGCTCTTTCTCGGCTGTCCCAAACTCGAGTTCTTTTCTCTCACTAATTCGTCCCTTTAGTCAACCACATGTCGCCTCATATGCAAATTACTGGCACCTACGTTACTATTAAATAATAAAAAAAGATGCATTTACATAATTACGTTTCTCTTTTTTTCCTTTTTCCCTCCTCGATCCCATCATCATGCGGTCGTTTGCGCAAATAATTCCTTTACAGCCCGCAAAGTAAAAGACAAAACAATAATTTTCCATCACAAAACATCCAAACCAAAAACATTGGAAAATTTTAAGAACTTGAAGTATGAAAACTTTTCCTTTTTTGATTCGGTATTCTGAAAGGGTTGATATGCCGTAAAACAAAACAATTGTACCAAATACCATGAATAAATAATTGAAGATATAAAGAACTTGCCTCATAAAACTTTCGTTTTCAAAATTACTGAATTCGGCATTAAATAACCTAAAAAGTGTTGATATGCCGTAAAACAAGACAAAAAAAAAACAAAACAAAAAAAAACAAAAAAAAAAACACAAAAAAAAACACCATGATTAAATATTTGAAAATATAAAGAACTTTAAGCATAAAAACTTTTGCCAAAAGGATCAGATTAAGCATTAAATAACCTTAAAAGTGTTGATATGCCATAAAACAAAACAACAAAACAACAAAAAAATATGAATAAATATTTACAGGTATAAAAAACTCAAAGCATAAAAACTTTTACCAAAATAACCAGATTCAGCATTAAATAACCTGAAAAGGGTGGATCTGCCATAAAATAAAACAACTAAACCAAACACCATGAATAAATATTTGAAAATATAAAGAACTTTAAGCATGAACTCTTTTTCAAAAAATACTGTACTTGACATTAAATACTCAGAAAAGGATTGATATGCAGTAAAACAAAACAGCCAAACACAATTCGCACAATTAGCATTTGTTCGCGAAATTATGTAGAATTTCATTTGCTTTTTCATAATTCATCAGATTACACCCCCTAAAGAAAAAGAAAAAAACAAAACAAAACAAACAAAAACGTATTTTATGATGAAAATCGATTCCTTAATGCGGTATCGATAAATTACTCGATTAAGCAGAAATCGATGTCGATCATTTCGAGTTATTCTTCCGGAACAATTGCAATTGATCTCATCTCTTACAGATCAAAATTTTCCGTTTGCTTTCTGTTCCTGCGGGTTTTGTTCCCGCGCTTTTTTTTATTCCCGCCATTCAAGTGTGTTCTGCTGTTAAGGTGTCCATTTTGAATCAGACTAATTTGGCGCGGATATTAAAACGAATAAAAGCTCTTGTTTCTTTTTACTACTCGTTATTTATTTTATTTTATTTTCGTCTAAATGTTATTTAAAACATGCGCTTCTCACATTACTGAAACCTGCTTTGAAGCCATTTCTCTACACCCATTAGCTTTGAACAAGTTTTTTTTTCAAAACCCCGTACTTTCGTTTCAAATAATTCATCAAACGAGGTTAACAGTTTTGCATTCGAAAGAAAGATCGCGCGTACAAAAAAAACACATATCACAAAAATCACGGATCTTCACTCGAGGCAACCAGGAAAAAAAAATGGGCGCGCGTAAATACGATTTATAACTTCAGCGTGACATAACGTAAAACCTTTCGACTGACGGACAAAGTCCCGTATAAAAATACATGCCTGTGCAGCCCCGTTAGCATATTGCGGTAGGGGAGTCTCAGGCGATTAGCGATAAATTCAAGTCTTACAAGAAGATGAAGTCTGGGAGGGTGGACTTGTTATTTATTAAAAGGCATAACAAGCAAAACATGCTAAAACGTGTCAGACAAACGAAATCTTATTTCGAACATAAGCATGGTAGGCCGATGTAAGTGCTGTTTGATAGCGATCGACAGACAGGGTCTCTTATGGAGATATTTGTATTAATTTGAATGCAAGTGCGTCCATTAGATTTTCATGTTTAGTGCTGGAAATACTATTTCTTATTGAAGCGTGACAAAAATGTCATTTTTAACATAAGCGCGACAGATCAACGAAAAATGTTATTAAGACGTTATTCAAAAGTTACGCGTGCCAAAACAAGTGACGGACAGAATCTCTTATAGGAGACTTGGACGCATCTGAAATAAGATACGCCCATTCAATCCGTACGAAAAAACAAAACTAAAAAAAAAAAACGTTATTTCAAACTGAAGTATGATAGAACAATTGACCCACAAGGTGATTGACAATGCCCCAGATATGAGATACGAGAGCAAAAAAAAAAACAAAAAACAAAAAAAACAAAAAAAAAACCCCCCAAAAAAACAAAAGAAAAAAAACAAAAAAACAAAAAACAAAACAAAGCAAACAAACAAAAAACCTCAGTAAAACAAAAGACAACAAACAAAACAAAACAAGCCAAGAACTGAGAACAATTTCCATTCGAATTGCAAACATGAATCCAAACACTTAAAATCAATCCAAGCACTTAACAGAAATGGATTCTCTCCCGATTTCTTTATCATGTTAATATTTTAACAATCTCAAAGCGAGAATTCATTACACGTGGATTTCACACGCTTTAAACATGATACCACGCCAACTGAAGCAGAAGCACTGTCGAAGTCTAGACCATTCCTAAAATGTTGATTGTGGTATGTTGCTGGTCCTATACAGTTCTAGGAAGTTCACCCTCCCAGGCTTAGCCGTCTCTCTTTGAGAAGAGGGTTAGTTTATTGCTAATCGCCTGGGGCGCCCTTACCGGGGAATGCCGACGGGGCTGCGCAGGCACTTTTTGCAGGTCAGAGTACCTCTCCTCTAGGGCGCTGACTTCTCAATCCCACTTTCCGACTCCGGTGTCTAAGTCCTTGCAGTGTGAGAGAACTAAATACCTCCCAGGCTTAGCCTTCTCTTTTTGAGGAGTTAGATTTTTGCTAATAGAATGACGCGTTCCTACCAGGGAATACCGATAGGGTTCTACATACATTTTTTTTCGTAAACCAGAGTGCTCCTCCTATATGGTGTTGACTCTTCAATCCCACTTTCCGACCCTTGTGCCACATATCCTGTCGTGGGGGAACAATAAATAACAATAACAGAACCTACAATTCTGCATTTTTGAGATGAGATGTGAATGCTTGTGTTATGTTGATTAATCGCACAATTATTCTCATCTTGGGTGTTATTAGCACAACGTTTCGGTCGCTGCAACCTGCGACCTTCTTCGGTTGTTGAGAACATGCTTCTTTTTCTCTACTAAGGAAAAGAGGGTTGGTTCAGCATTACAAGAATTCGAACCGTGGGTTGAGGATGGGTCCGTAGAAGGTTCAATGAAAGAAGCTTTCCTTGTTCTTTTGGCTAGGAGCAAAATGTCGTGTCTGCTCTGATGCTGCACTTGGTATTATATCACTATTTATTACTACATATTATCACTACACCCCCATGTGTGTGTGTGTGTGTGTGTGTGTGTGTGTGTGTGTGTGTGTGTGCGCGCGCGTGTGTATAATGGCTGTATCGATTGATTTCCTAGATGTAAATCCAATGAAACTCGCGTAATTATTAAAGAATGCTCAATTAATTCTTAGTCTGATGAAGTGTTATCCTTGAATTGGGATTCCACTGAAACATGTATGCACACATGTAATCAATAAAGTTTGTATAATAAACAGAGTATATATATATATATATATATATATATATATATATATATATATATATATATATATATAAATATATATATATATATATATATATATATATATATATATATATATATATACAGCCTTTGAGATTTGAAAAAAAAAAAAAAAAATCACTCGACCGCCGGTCGAGTGTGAGGGAAAATTTACTCGCCCGACTTTATATCTTTGTTTCAGTCAATAAAAGTAAATAATTTTACAACAATTCAATTATATTTTTCTTCTTTATTCTTAATAAAAATATTAACAAACTATTCTTCCGATACCCAAATTATGTCGTAAAATTTCATACAAAAATTAAAATATCCAACCTGAAAAAAAAGTGTTACGAAATCTCCGGGTATTCACGATTGTGGACTGAAATCTCCTGGTACGAGATCTCCGTGGCCCGAAATTTCCGATACCCCCCCCCCCAAATACCATTTAGCTAAAATGAACAAGATTTCTTAGAAAATCGGCATGGTTTACATGGTTTAATGTTTAAACGGTCAATTTTTCTTTGTAATTTATTGAAAAAAAATTTGATATAGAACAGAAATTGGTCTCTTGTTTCTATTAAAACAAAGAATTCACCTCAGAACAACATTCTAAAATTTATAATATTTTTTTTAAATTGGGTATCGATGATTTTTTTTAAAGTTGCGTAAAAAAGGGCATGCAAATATCTGAATTTATATAATTGAGAAAAATATAATTACTTGTATAATTTAATTTTTGGTGCTTGACGGAACGATGCATTTTTCCTCTTTCAAATGTTCGTCTTTACTTTTGTAAGCATGAAGTGTATGTAGTTGTAGCGTCGAAAAATTTTGTTCCAAATGAATTTCAAAATCAGAGAGCTAAATGAACGCGACATTTTGACTACACGCCGAATGTGTAAATTTGACCTCTTGTTGACCTTTAGCGTGACCACTCTTTTCAATACGATATTCCAACGGTCTCACAGCTAGAGATGAAAAATTCACTAATGATGAGAAATAGGTCATTCTAAGTCATCGCATATTTGAGGGTCGTAAAATAACTGAGTTTTCCCCATTTCCTTATTTAAAGAAATTTTATCGACTGGCGGGCGAGTGATTTACGACTTTTAGTCGCTCCAAGAAATTTTCAATCGACTGTGGCGACCGGTCGTGTAAAGTCTCAAAGGCTGCATATGTCTTTGCCGGAATCTTCTCGAATCGATATTGACTCCGGTGCTGTGTCATTCTGAGCAACTCAGCCATGCCAATATCCGTGATGTCCTTCACGTTGTCTTTTTTTGTTTGTTTGTTTTTGGTCTCCGACGTCCTCTTTTGCCAGAAGTTGTACCAAAGAGCATATCTTTTGTTTGGCCGTCTGTTCTAGCCACATGTCTCAAAAATCGCAATTTCCTGTCATTGATTTTGTCCAGCAGTCTTCGGCATGGTTCAATCTTGTCCACTCAGCTTACACGAAGAAGTCTACGGAAACACCACAATTCAATCGCTGCAAGTTTCTTCCTGTCCACTTTCTTCAAAACCCAACATTCTGCTCCGTATGTTGCTACACACACACACACACACACACACACACACACACACACACACACACACACACACACACACACACACACACACACATATATAAAAATTATTCTTTTATACCTTTAGATATTAGCGTTTCATGCTTACGCAATCATGAGTGTAGGATGACAATTCCTGCTAGTCGGGAGATTCGAACCCAGCCACGAAGCCACGTTTGACTCCATTTGCGAAGACTTTAACTCCGGGCCATTAAACAATTGTCACGAGAATGAAGGGAATTAATAACTAGTAAAAGCTCAATTTAGGCGCAGACACACGCACACACATACACGCACGCACATATATACTTTATGGCAGGATTTTGGCTTTTTCATCCATTTCCAAGTATTGTTTGTCGTACATAAAAATAAGCAATGTTGTTTACAATGCAATGCACCAATCTGAACTTTGAGAGCCGGATTAAGCAACACATCTCATCGATCCTGAATTCTTATGCCACCCCATGTTTCTTGGAATAATCTATTGACCAACATTTGACTTATAATGCTTATTTATCTATACACACGCATATATATATATATATATATATATATATATATATATATACTAGACTACATGTGACCCGTTGGGTCAGTATGTTATATTAGCTATGAAATTAATGTATGAGCGTGAGACTTGTGGCGTAAAGAAAATAGTTTTTGTGACATAACAGAAACATTTCTATGAAAGTATATTAAAATGAAAAAAGAATATAGATAGCTTTCTATGAGTCGTTCAGTTTATAATTATTTTTCTGAAAGAAAAAAAAATTAGTCATTGAATTATAAGTGGTTTACCATATTTATAGGTAAATGTGCACTGAACAGATACCATGATAATTAAAGTTAAATTCAAATTTTGATATATCTTTTTTAAATAAAATTGTTAGCTGGAAGTACAGCATAGTTAAAAACACTCTCCCATGTACAGAATGGCCTTTTAAATAGAAAATGAAAATAAAGTGTAACTTTTTTCCTTTATTTTAAACAAACATTCATGACCCATTGGGTCAAATATTTAATTTACATGTTAATAATAAGGTCAATAAAACTAATTATGACAATGCGGAAATGAACGATGTAAAAAAAAACGCAGAAAGTATAAACAATTGTTTATTTGGATAATTTAAACGCGAAAAAAAACAATTGGGACGCTGAAAACGTACACAGTAAAACAATACGTTTTATTGTCGCGTTGATTATTTATTTGCAACGCAATAAAAAATATATTTTCGGGGTTATTTATTTATATTGGTTGTGTAGAAGAAAAGGTACGAATGTTTTTAAGAAAGGTGTATTAAAAAATGAAGAATGAATTAAAAAATAAAGAAAGGTGGTGGGCAAATCGTCGTTGTAAAATTCTCTTATGGTTGTCAATGGATTAAAGTAGATTTATTTGTAAGAAAATTGCGTTAAAATAACTTAAACGTAATACGGAAATGAACGATGTAAAAAAGCAGAAAGTATTAGCAATTGTTTATTTGGATAATTTAAATGCGAAACAAAAAATTTGGACACTGAAAACGTACACAGTAAAGAAATACGTTTTATTGTCGCGTTGATTATTTATTTGTTGGCTGTTATGGGTTTATGTTTATGTACGCATGCGCAACCGGAAGTCGTTTACCAGATGTGGGATTACAACACCCGTTACAAGGTCATTTTAGTATTATAATTATATATATATATATATTTATATATGCAAACATGCACACACATTCACACACATATATTTGCAAACATGCAAACAGATGCATACATACATATACATATATATGTATATATATATATATATGTGTGTGTGTGTGTGTGTGTGTGTAGAGTTGTAAAAGGAACAAATTCTATATTCATCAACGTTTCGCTTTTATTTCAAGACTGCCTCATAATAATTGATTTGAAGTAATAAAATATTTGAAAATGTATTTACTGTGTTTGTAATGTAAACTAGAAGCTTTTGTTCTATTTCTGAACAAAAAAAAATAGCTATTAACATCCAAAGTGTGTATAGTGCTGCTTCTTTTATAACGATAAATAGCCGTTATAATTTAAAGAGATATCAAGCCGTTTCTGTTATTTTGGGAATGAATGTAGTCGTTAGAATTTAAAATAGTCGATGTGTATATGAAATTTAATTTATATTATTTATTTATAAAACCACATCAAAAACTATAAAACAAGCAATAAAAACAACAAAATATCTTCAAAACAAACCAATTTCCAATGCAACCATATATACTGTTGTTTGGCAAAATTGTCATCATGTATATGTTGGTAAAACCCAATGCAGATTAGAGAAAAGGCTCGATGAACATAAAAGCGATATAAGAAATAACTATGCCCTGAATGCATTATTCTCTCATTCATTGCGCCATAATCATACTTTTGACTTTAAACAAGCAAAAATAGTTACATTTATTTCAAATAAACCGCGACATAGACTTCTTGAATCAGCGCTTATCGCAAATTCAAGCACAATTAAAGAACGAGGAGGTTTCTATAATGTACATTCATTAATAAGTAAACTCCTATTAAAAAAAACATAATTTACTTTCAGTCACACGTTAATTCTCTCACACTATAGAAAACACCACCTATCATAATTAATACATATAATCAGTTACATAACAAAAATACACTCATCTCATTTCAGTTACACATCCATATTTGAATTATTACAGACATATTTGTTCCAAAAAGAATATGAATGGCATCATATCTTTTTATAAAAATGTTAACATCTATATGACCTTATAAAAAAATCTTACTCTCTTTCACAAGGTTTTTTTTTTATTTCCACCGATTTTTTCGTCTTGGAAATGGAACAAGATCATACATTTCATTTCATTACATCAAAAATATATTTTCATATATTTGTACTGGTGTTTTGTTTTCTTAATTTCATTCATCTAGACGTGTAACGGAAAGACACAACCGGAAGCAGATGATAAATAGTTTTGTTACTACAACTACAAATGTATGTGTATTTATTAGTGATGGGACGATTCTAATATTTTTCCTGATTCCGATACAATTACCGATTCCGTACTAAATTTCTGATTCCGATACAATTACCAATTACGATTCTTATAAATCTCTAAATATTTAACTATAAAGTTATTTTTCACGATTACGATTTAAAAAAAGCGCGTGTTAAATGTGCACATATTTTCTCAAACATAAAAACACACTTGTGTGTGTGTGTGGGTGTGGAGGGGAGGGGTGAGTTATAGATTTTAGCTTTACTCGTAGTTTAAAATCAATAAATATTTATCATTTTATTATGGCTACTAGTAGTGAAAAGTTTTGTTTTAAACAGAATCAAATAAAAAAGATAATTAAAACAATCGTTTTGGCATCGGAAAATATGCATAATTTTTTCCGATTCCGATACCCACAAAAGTTCCGATTTTCCAATTCTTGATTCCGATTCCAATTAATCGTCCCAACACTAATATTTATACATCTCATACACACATTTTACCGATATTTGCATTGTGATTGCTTGCGTCAAATGGTCTGATGGAATATCCGTATTCTATAATATTTCGAGAAAGATCTCTTCGTCAGATATGTGTTCAACTTTGAGTAAAACGTGCTCTCTCTCTCTCTCTCTCTCTCTCTCTCTATATATATATATATATATATATATACATATATATATATATATATATAGTTTTCATGAATAAGGCATAAATTAGTTGTATGCGTCGGAGTAATATATATAACCATTCATTCTAGAACTAGAACCATTTTTTTGGCAGGATAATGCTTTTCCATAACGAAACACACAAAGAAAATGGATCCCGGGTCATGATATTGAGTTAGCAGCAATGGACGCTGCAGGGATTAATCAAATGGAATAAATACAGGAAGTCGAGTTCTATTGTATTTCATTTTATGATGCATGAGAAATAGCCATCAGCCAAAGTTGAAAAGTCTGTATTGACAAAGAAAATATTTGTTATTATTGTTTTTTTTTCTTCTTCTGTTTTTCTAGTATTGACTCTCTGACTCCAAGATGAGTTGATAGACTTTGACTCTTGCGCAATAGATCATTGACTTCTTATATACAAATAATATTTATTACTTCGTTCACGTGACCTGTGATGTCAATTTCTATTGGTACGTAAGCATTTTAATAATATTCAACTCTCCTTTATCGGATTGAAACCTGCCTAAAATGGTAACCGAGCGAGAATATCAATATCTTAATTCTCAAAACTATTTTGAGACGAGATGATATGCCCCTTGTGTGATAAACTAGCTAGGACACCCGGCGCTGCCAATGAAGTAAAAGCAGCCTTACGTTGTATGCTCTTATCGTCGCTGGTGTATAACATCATACACACTTTGTTACCCAGGATTCGTCGCACTATTTGCTCTTATTCTTGGCTTATTGATTGAGAACCACACAACATTAGTTTAGGTTTAAAAAAAGTTTATTTAAAAGAATTAAACTCTTTCGCGCGTTAAAATTGAAAAAAAGATAGCTATTTGACTTAGAATAAGTGCTTTATACTAAGCTGATGTTTGAATATGGTTACATTTGCGTTCATTTTGCATTAAATACTAATCCCTAATAATCCCGATTAATCTCTAACTGTGTATTGAACCATAGTACTAAGTTCTTTTCCCCTGATCATAATTAAGGTCCACACAAAATTTTAGCCAGATAGATAAAAAAATTCAATTCACATCAACTTTCAATTCAATTCAATTAAACTGAATTTTCAATCCAATTAAATTCACTTTTAATTCAATTCAATTTTCAATTCAGTTTAATTCAACTTTTAATTCAATTTAATTTAATCTAATTTTCAATTCAATTCAATTAAACTTTCAATTCTATTCAATCGAATTTTCAATTCAATTCAATTCAATTTTCAATTCAACTTTTAATTCAATCTAACTTTCTATTCAATTAAATTTTCAATCTAATTGAATTCAATTAAATTTAAATTAATTCAACTTTCAATTCTAGTCAACTTTCTATTTAATTCAAGTTTCTTTGCAATTCATCTTTCTATTCCATTAAATCTAATTTTTAATCCATTTAATTCAACTTTCAATTCAATTCAATTCAGCGTTCAATTCAATTCAACTTTTAATTCAATTCAATCCACTTTTGAATTCAATTCAGTTTATTTGGCAAAAATAAAACAATTCTGTTTTAATGCTATTTAGAAAAAGGATAATAAAAATTTACAGAGAAGACGACGCACTGGTCCAGCATTATTAGTGAATTTATTACTTTACTTGGAAATCTATTCAAGAACGAGGGATTCTGATTGAGATTGGTGCTATATATACAGGGTGTCCTAATAAAATGTAAACACTCTTTGAATGGCCATACAACCAACATTTATGATAAGAAAATAAAAGTTTTAGACACCAAAATACTGTGAACGAATATAGAAACAAGCTGTTCAAATTATAGAAATAATACAACGCTCACAGATTGAATCGAAAACGTTCCTAATCAGTTCAATTGGTATGTTCAATGGTTGCTTTCAACTCATTCATTGTAGCTCGTTTTGTGGTCTGAACCTTGTGTTTAGCACCCCCCTCCTCCAAAAAAGAGAAAATTCCAGGAAGGGGGGGTGTGCAATCCGGTGAGTGTGGATAATACTCGATATTTCCTCTTCGTCCTAACAATCTGTTTCGCAGCTGACTATCAAGATATGCTCATACGTCATGATGATAGTGGAGAAGTGCTCCATTCTGATGGAAGTGCCATTCTTTATTTCTAAACATCTCTTGGGAACGCAGCATAGCGTATTCATGTAGCAAGTTGAGTTAATTTAAAGAGTGTATACATTTTATTGGGACACCCTGTATATAGTGATAATATGTAGGAATAAATAATGATATATAATAATGAGTATTAAGCTTGTACATCTAGAAACAAAAAAGGTTTTAAGTTCAAAATTCATACTAGAATTGTCCACAAGGACCCATATTGTACTGGATAATGTAGTTAGTTATGTAGTTGTAAAGTTACACTCTTCTGGAGGTTGAAGGTTTGAACCTCAGTACGAGCGACACTCAAAATACAATTGCCAATGATTTAGGACTTCTACCAATCATAAGTAACAGAATGAGACCTCTATGAATGCAATAATGAGTTCTGTTCGAATTTTAGTGCAGATTCCCGAGTTCGACAGAAAAATTCTCAAGCTTGACAAGATTTACCTGAAGAAGGTCGGCGATTACATTGACCGAAAACATTTTGAAAAAACAAACAAAACAAAAACATAACAATCACGATAAGAACAGTTTTCCGAAGAATAAAAAAAAAAAAAAAAAAAAAAAAAAATACGGACAAATATTCGATTTCCCACCAGAACAAACGTTTCTTTCATTAAAAAAATCCAATGAGTTTTAATCAATCATTTAATTTGTGGCAGTATTTTAATCTTCTAATACAAAAGCAAACACTTTCCTAAATTAAAAAAAAACTTTCTCAAATCTTTATTGTAAACATGAATTCTGTTATTAATTGTATTTTGTCCGAAGATTCGTTGCTAAATCTTTTCATTTTTTAAAATTTATTTCAAATGACTTTAATTTTAAATTGAAATGATAAATGGGACGACGAAATTAATTGCGACAGAAGAATTTGTATGAATATTTCGTTTCGTCGTTTACGAAAACAGTTTCATCTTTTATAACGGCTTCTTAACGGCGCACTTAGAGAGAATCTATTTTCATAGATTAAGAGACAATATAATTATATCGTCACTCTGTATTTGTTTAAGATGTTTAACTCATTATATCGGTTAATTGTTGGGTTTTACGTCCTATTGTCGAGTTTGATTAACAAATTTTATGCTAACATTTAACTGAAGCCGACGCTTTGTTATTGCTTTTATTATTCTACTACTTTTATCATTTTACTACTCTACGACTGTTGGGCAACGTCCCTCCGTATATATGTTCTAATACATAAGCAAATACAGGAAACAAAGGATAGAACAAAGGCGATATGGATTGAAATATAGAACATTTTTGCTCCCAGTTAGATTATGTGCGCCAAAAGGCATACATACTAGTGTTGGGACGATTAATCGGAATCGGCAATCCGAAAATCGGAACTTTTTAGGGTGTCGGAATCGGAATAATTTTTGCCTATTTTCCGATACTCGTTGTACAATAAAATAAATATTTATTGATTTAAACTTTCAGTAAAGCTAAAATCTATAGATCACCTCTACAAGTGTGTATGTTTTTTTTACGTTTGAGAAAATATATGGACATTTCACATGTGCTTTTTACGTTAATCGGAAATAACAATTTTGGGAATCGGGAATGTAGTACGAAAGCAGGTATTTAGTATGGAACCAGTAATCGTATTGGAATCCAGAAAAATATTGGAATCGTCCTATCACTAATACATAATTCAAGAAAGTTCAAAACGAGTGTGTGGGGGTGTATGTGAATAAAGTAGAACGAATCTATCTTATTTACCTTGGATTTTTATACGTGCGTTATGCGTTATGCCACTGCTACCGAGAGAGCAGGCCGGTAAACATTACAGCGTGACGTCATTACCAGATCAACATGTAGGTAAAGGTGCCTAAATTTTTCGGTGTTCAACCACGTGACCATAAAAATATTTTTCGTTGCTTTAAATTGTGGCTGTGAACGTAGTCCAAACGTGCATGTTTTTATTCTCCTAAAGAGAAAAAAAAAAAACAGTTCTCAATTTCGATAATTATTATAATTGCACATTGGGATAATTTTAATCTAAAAAAATATCACAGTAAATGGATTGTTTTTGTTTTTTTAACTTTTATATCCATCGGAAGATGTTGAATATTTTATTTTATTTATTTTTTTAAAACAAACAATTTTTATATGAAAATATTTTTCAGTCCGTTCTTTTAATAATAAATACAACTTTTTATTGAGTATTGCTAAATATTTTAAAGTTAGAGGCATTTTTCATGACAGTTGTTTTTTTTTTGTTTTTTTAACTAAAACAGTCGATGAATTCAATATTTTAATACCTGGTACATTTTATTTCTTTGAAATATATTCAAAACTTAAAAGTTTTTGTTTGTTTCGTAACAATCTATAAATCATTCATCTGTAAATAATTTACATGACTGAAATAGGAAATTCTCCATAAAATAAAAACACGCACGAAATAAAAGTATGAATCAAATTTAATTAAAGAAATAAAAAAAAAAATTAAAAACTAACATACACGCCCGACTACAAAAAACGTGTGTGAGGCATATGCAGTGAAAATGAAAGAAACCCCCTGTTTACGCAGGGTCGACGTTCCCCGTGAATTGCCCCAAAAAGTGTAGATGACATTGACTGGCGCCAAACCAACTAGTTGTGAAGGGTCAAGGAGGATAGAAAGTCCGAGGTGAGAGAGTTCTAATCAGATCTCTACTGGAAGTGTGCAGTTCAAATCTGGTACCTTGGGGGGGGGCATTTTGTCGCTCAAACCTCAGGAAACACCAATGACCGATGCTAACGAGAAATCAATGGCAAAAGGCTGTTGCGATAACGTGCAATCATCTGCATGAGTGGTCAAGAGGTGGAGAACATTGAAAATCTGGGGAGACTTGTTGTCACTCAGTCTCCAGCGAATACCACAGGTTACTGCCAGAGTGATGGCCTGTGAGACAACTCCTAGTGAGTGAAATAATAATAATAATAATAATAATAATAATAATAATAATAATAATAATAATAATAATGTCCCCTCCCAAATTTACCACCACCCTGATTTAATATCGTAGATGTTTACTATATTTTCTTAGTTTTTAACCAATGTTCACATTATGGTACGATTGTTTTTTAATAGTTATGTGAACTTCATTTCCGTATTCATGTATTCTGCACTGATACGAAAATGAAGACTATAGCGGAGTATAGAATTCCTAACCACGTAACTGATGAAAATACGCTACACATTTCGATGAAAAACATGGGAAAAAATTGAACATAAAAGAACAGAAAACCAAAACTTTAAATGTAATTTCTGTATTAAAAATAATAGTTATTTAAATATTTCAATATATAATCTTGTGGTGAAAATTCAGCTCCCCAATAAGGGACACTCGGGATAGGAACAAAAATAAAAATTGTCTCAGTCATGAAGGATTTCTCCTCGACCGGCCAAGGATAGAAAAGGTGAACTGTAGCATCAGAACAGATACTACACTGTGATCTTGTCCCGAAGGCCAAGAATTATGTTTTATGTTCCTTTAATTGTTTGTTCCCTAAATTCATAATTCAGTTTTATCAGCATTAGATTGTATATTTCTTTAAAATTACGTAATTTTACATAAATAATATTTATATTTTATATTGAATAAAGTTCAGTTTCATTATTAATCGAATTGGGTTCCTTTCTTTTCTTTTTTAACATGTTTTAATGCTCTTTTAAAAATATGCTGTCATATAGTGTCGACAGTAACAGTTCAACAAATCTTACCTACATTGCCTGCAGGCATTTTTCAGTTAACAGGCCTTCTATATCTCGGTGACCGTAGTTATGCGCGTGTGTTTTGGCTGAAGGGAGGAAGAGAAAAGTGAGATTATCTTTGTGTTTCAGCTTTTATTGTCCCGGCATCAGCGTTCCCTAGCGTGGCGCAAAGAATGGTGATTCACTGATTATTTATAGTAATAATAAAAATAAATTAAATTAAATGTAAATTAAATTAAAAATAAATTAAATAAATCAACTTTATATAATATTTCTAAATATAACAATTAACACAATTCTATCACTAATTTCTATTAAAAATCTAGAGTTAATTATTAAAACAGGTTTTCTTTAATGTAATATGCAAATGTGATAACCTCTTGAATGTTGATTCTTTTTGAATAAATAGTATATATAGAAATCATGTAGAAATGAAAATTATATAAGCATCCGTTTTCCGTATAAAAATCTATTTGTGATATAGCGTACCTTTTGTATTTACTTGTAACATAACCCAGCACGTTGTAGTCTCACTCGCAAAGTAGACAAAAAATAGGAAAGAGTTTCAACTCGCTTTTTCCCGGTGGAACAATTATATTTATTTTCTCATTATCCCACTGTGCGTGACTTCTAATTACAATTGTGACGTCACCTACATCTCTAATGTGCTCTCGATCGTCATCCACGTCTCTGACGTGATCATCGTCTCTAAAGTACTCTTTCTCTTTTTATAGTCTTTTTCTATACCGGTGACTAGAACAGTGATCAGTAAACTTTTTTGATGCGTGAGGACCAAAAAGCTATGCTGATGATAGGAGGTAGGCCCAACAGGTTTGGCTACATTGTCATGGACGACAACAATGTTATTTAATATGGAAATAAATTTTCTATTCGTTTTGAGAAAACATGTATTGAATATAATTTCTATATATCCACTATTATATAAAAGGAACTTTTTCTGTGTATCTATGAGGTCGTTTTCTATGGACTCGAAACGAACCAAACCACAATTACAGTTGAAAGACTTGTGAAAATAACGGTTGTCCAGATAATACGAATTAAATTTTTTTTTTGTTATTTAATTCTCATTGTGATCTATATAATCATTTTAGTAAGGTGGCGAGTCAAACAAAGTTCGTTTGAGGGCCGGATTTAGCCCGTTGGCCGTAGGTTGCCGACCTCTTGCCTACAACAACGAGAACTGCAATAAAACAGCAAATGTTGCTTTACCGTAAACAAATGAAAAAAAAAAGATGAGAAAAAAAATCTCTATATAAATTCAAAATGGTTTTATGCTGTTTTTGTTAAATATTAACAAATCAGGAATCATTTCGATTTAAAATTTATTTAGTATTATGCATGTAAACTTAAAAAAAAACAAGCTTGAAATGTGTCAACATAATCTGAATAAGTTAAAGCAAAGGAGGATGGCGACCGAATTTGACCTGTCTTGTGATTTCACTTAATCACATAATGTTGTGCTTTCCTCAAGTTTACATGCGTAATACTAAATGGATTTTAAATTGAAATAATTCATAATTTGATAATATATGAGAAGGATAGCACCATAAATCTCTTTATAATGCCTACACAGATTTTTTTCGCATTCAGCTCTAGCCGCCACTTTTAACATTTACCGGCCGAGTTAAAATTTCGCATGACTATTAAAGCAAGGCCAAGTTAACTAACATACTTTTAAAGCATTGTAGGATAAGTGTTCTACGAGGAATGAAACATCTAATATATTTCTGGTAATCAGTTGGACATTTGAAATTCCTAAGTCCTTGCGGATTATTCCCCGAGTAGAAGAAATGTCCTATTTCAAGATATCAGCCATAAACGTTGAAAGGAAATACGCTGTGAGAAAATCCCAAATGACAAATCTGGAGTCGAATTTTCTTAGTCAGTTGTGTCGTCATACACAGCTTCTATATTTAACTTCTCCTGTGACAAGTCTATTGGCATCTGGATGCGGAGGGAGATGGGATGTTGTTGCCGCGTATCCACGAAAAACAATCCACACCGAGTGCATCGTGTATAAACGAAAAGTACTGAACTCTTGGTGCCTCGGGATTGGTTGTGAACAGAACCACTAGTATATATATATATATATATATATATATATATATATATATATATATATATATATATATATATATGAATAGCAATCGCAAGCAGTTGACTATCTCTGTATTAATAAAATTGTGCAACAATTTTTCGAGTGTCTGTGCATGTGTGCTTCTAGCTTCTCCGTTATTTAGAAATATATTTTTGTATTCACCCACTAGGAGTTTTCACACAGGACATCATCAAAGAATTCTCTTTGAGAACAACTTTTGGTGTTCTCTTGAGTCTGAGCGACAGCAAGTCTCCCTAGATTTCCAGTACTCTTCACCTCTTTCGATACCATTTGCAAATAAATTTGCGTTATCGCAACAACCGATCATCATCATCATCATCATCATCATCATCATCATCATCATCATCATCATCATCATCATCATCACCACCACCACCACCACCACCACCACCACCACCACCACCACCACCACCACCACCACCACCACCACCACCACCATGATAATAATAATAATAATAATAATAATAATAATAATAATAATAATAATACGATAGCGTGTGTATTATTTTCTGTATGACGCTTACATTGTTAATAAATAATTTTACTAAGAATTCTTCATAAGTTTTGGTTTCGATTATAGCTGATGGCACTTAAGTCATCTATTTTTTTTTATAAATAATTTTATCAAGAATTCATCATAAGTTTTGGTTTCGTACTTTACAACCGGGCTTTGCCGTGCGTTCGTGCTAGCTTAGTTAAATACTTTTGCAGTTTTCACAAAAAAGCTACAATAAAATTAGAGCGTCTCCATTTATATCTACAGAATACCAACATCAATATATTACATATGAATGAGCCCCTGTGGAATTTCCACAGGTCCCGCTCGAAAAAAAAAAATGCAATAGTTTAAAATAAAACAAACATTTTCAATTCATATTATTCATGTTCTTCGGATTACTGCTCTCATATTTATTTTTATTTTCACAACGTTTCCATCGATGATGAGTTCCCTGTATATCAAATTTCGAGTCTGTAGACTAAAAATTGACAGAGTTATTGCGTAGGGAAATGTACACAGACACACAGACACAGACACACAGATACTTTCACTTTATATATATATATATATATATATATATATATATATATATATATATATATATATATATATATATATATATATACACTGGTAGCCAAATTGAATAGTGAAATGCTCATATCTTCTATGAGACGAAAAAAATACACGATAATTTTAAGGCCTTTTGTTGATTATAATACTATACTATGGTTCAAATTTCATAACAATTTGTGAAAAAGAACTTATATTTTGAAACAATAAAATATGCCCAAATTTGTCTACAATGGTATATATAGTGTCCTGACAGCCCAGCTTGGTTTGCTGATCTGGGGTGAATTTTGCTTATGTTTTTTTGTTTTTTTTGTCTCTCTTGTGGCCTTGAAAGACCATTAATATACATTTCGTTCAAAATTCTGTGCAGATTTCCGAGTTCGACAGAAAGATTCCCAATTATCAAAATAAGAACAGTATTCGGAATAATCTAAATAATACGTATTATCAATCCTAATCTAAAAAAAAAAAAATCAGAAAGATAAAAATTTAAAAATTCATTTAAAACTATAATTAATCTACAAAATTATCTCCACCAGAATGCATTTTCCATTTCTTTATATACATGTCAACAATTTTAATCTCTCATTAATAGCTAGCAAAAAAACAAAAAAAAAACAACAAAATTACTTCGTAACCACCAGTTCCTATTTGATTCAACGCTATGATGACAGTTTTGATTCATAATTATATGTATTAGTGCAAATGTGCTTATAATATATATGATGAGATGTGTATAATATATATAGCACCTTCAAAAATGTCAGCGACGTCACGGTAACATATTGGGTGGGTTTCTAACAGTATTTTGTATAATTCTTTAGTCTGGACTCATTTTCTCAAACTTAACGTATTCAACATAGACCTCGCCACCATTTATCTTTTTTAAATAAATCGATAAACACTATATGATTTTCGAACCGAATAAACATTTTTACATTAAATAAAAGCACTAAAAACTTACAGAGTTAGGTAGAAAAGTAACTTATCTTGCCATTGATAACATTTATTTGTTATATATTTATTTTTTGACAACTTTTTCGAATCTATGTGTATAGTAAAACAAACCAGATTCGTCCTATAAATGTGAGAAAATATTAATTCGTGGATTTCTCACCAATAAATTTAAAGATGTCTATAGACACGTGGTATTATTTTTATTTAATCGTATCAAAAAGGACTATTGATCAACGCGAATCATATGTTTCTGAATTTATAAGATAAAGATTGATTATTGTCGGAATTGTCTTCCGACGAGCAAAGGGGGTGAGTAGAAAGAAAAGACGTTTAAAGCTTGCAACAAATTGGCGTCGTTGCTTACAACAAATCTTTTCTTGTAACGGTAACAAACTGATAACGTTGACGAATTTAACTTGCATATCTACTGTTTGAAAACTCAAAGAAAACTACCCACTTCTCGTTCCGCGAGATTTTACGAGACTAGAAAGTGTCTAGATAACATATCGAATCTGGGCACCCGGTTTCGGGCAACAGAAAAATGGTCTAGCCTCATCCATAGATAGGAGAGTTCTTTTACTTCCTCTTTGACCCACCCTCGGCATGTTCAACACTTCCAAGTTATCACAGTAAATGGGTGTAATCATGTCTAATAATATATTTCGAGGTAAGATCTCTTTATCAAATGGTGAGTGTTTTTAATTTAATTTTATTTCGTTTCTGAATTTTTTTTTTAAATGAAGACCGATTATTCGTATTATTTGCATTCTTCGGACTGCTGTTTTTATCTTGAGTATTATTTCCACAACGTTTCGGTCGACGTAACCTTCTTCAAGTGTATTTTGTTGAACATAAAAATCTTTCTGCCGAACTCGAGAATATGCACGGAATATCGAACGGAATTCTCTATTTAATCCTCTGGGTAGCATACTTTTGTCCTGTGGCGCAGTGAATAATACACTTGATAAAATTCAGTTGTAGCCCTACACTTTTCTGGAGGTTGAAGGTTCCATTCTCGGTTCGTGCCACACTCAAAATACAGTTGCGAATTGTTTAAGACTTCTACCCAATCATGGCTGACGGGACAAGAACATATTAGCTCTGTGGGTTCAATAAAGAATTCCGTTCGAAATTCCGTTCAGATTCCGGAGCTCAACAGAAAGGTTCTTAAATTTGATAAGATACACCCGAAGAAGGTCGGAGGTTACATCGACCGTAACGTTGTGAAAATAACACACGAGATAGGAACAGTAGTCCGAAGAATGCAAATAATATGAATTTTGATTAAATAATTTCCACTTTTCATTGACGTTTGATTCACCGTTTCACTAAGATGAATGGAATAAAAATAGTTACATTTTATATGCAAGGACTTGCAAGGCCAACAATATCCAATGTTTTTTTTTTACTTACATACCATCGATTGCTATACATCATTTGTTGTTTGAATCTTATTTACCAATTGGGTTCTCATCTTAGCTTTATTATTAGAGACGCAACAAGAAATAAAGAATTGTTCTCTTGGCTAGAATATGACTAGCATTTCATTTATCAATCACTCTTGCTTTCGGGCAGTCAAACAATCCAACTCCTAAATATTTAACGATGTCATCAATCATCATTGTCTACACAATGCACATTTAGAAACGAAAGAAATATGATAAAAAATAAGTGCGAATAAGTAGAAACGCAAATATAAAAAGCAATAAAACCACATTAAGTTGGAAACTGTGCAAAATAGCGCGTAAACGACTAAAATTATGATTTTTAAAAGTCGTATTTTGTAGAAGTAATCTCATCTGATGGTATAATGGTGTTAAAATAATTAATATTCGCTCCAAATCCGTAGATCATGATAAACATTGCCAGTGTTCCTCAGTTTGTTAGTATAACCACAATGCTGGCAATACGCATAGAATATATTACTACCTACTCTTATATATATATATATATATATATATATATATATATATATATATATACACACACACACATATATATATATATATATATATATATATATATATATATATCTTATTAACGAACTTGATGAATTTTAATACTCGAATTTTTAATCGACCTATATTTTCGAACGACTTTCATCGACTCTATATATTTTAACTTATCATCGTCGTTTACTGTATATTTTAGTTTTCACTTTTAATTCTCATTTTCCTCCTTGGCACTTTTACTTCAACACCTGAAGATAATTCGTGGACGAATCGAAAGCGCTCTTGGCCGTAACAATTATTAATATTTCTGATTTTGATATAAAAAAGGTTATACGGAAAATTGAAAAATTAAAAAAAAGAATCATAAAGCAATGTGTCTCTGCTGCATTTAATAATATATGCTTGAATATATATATATATATATATATATATATATATGTATATATATATGCATGCATTCGAGCAAATATTAAATGTAACGGAGACACTATATATTTATAGACATCCACATACATTACTGTTTCGCTGTATCCCAGCTCATCAGTGCGGCTAGATTGGCAACTACTTCAAACTAGGATCGAAACTCGACCGCCCGTATGACAGTCAAGACTTTGAACCATTACGCCAATCAGCAGCAGTGAATTTAGGATGATTTGACATTGTCCGAAATACCTAAGCTCGATTTTTTTACACAAAGATCATCGCTTAATACGCCAATGGTATATCGTGTATCACTTCCCAATATGCTCAATTTAAGATAAGGAGCATTATAGTCATTCACATACAGAACTGTTTCGTTGTATCACAGCTCATCAGTCGGGCTAAAACCAAAACAAGCAACTACCTCAAGCTACAATCGAAACCCGATCGCCCGTATGATAGTCAGGGCTTTGAACCATTATGCCAATCAGCAGCTGCTGTGCATGCAGTGAATTAACGATGCTTTGACATCCTCCGAATACCTAAGCTACATTTGTTTTTTGTTTACACACACACACACACACACACACACACACATACACATATATATATATATATATATTTATATATACATTGAGCTACATAAATTAAGGATAAGTTTATAGAAAAAAAATTGCACCCGTAAAAAAGCACCGGAAAAATGGCACAGTAAAAATCGCACGGATAAAAAAGGCACCGGTAAAAATGGCAAAAGTGAATTAGGTAAAAATGGCACTTTGAGGGCAGAAAATTAGGACCGTTCGTGAAATGCGGAGCTCCCATTCTCCTAGTTTAAAATAGAAAAAGAATGTAGATTCGATTTATGTATAATAAAGTTGTTGAAATCTATTTTTTAAAAATAACTAATCAATTTTTAAAATCTTCCTGATTTTGTGGCGGACCCTGTATAAACACACACACACACACACACACACACACACACACACACATATATATATATAATGATCCCTATTGCTCCTTATTTTCGCTATTAATATTATTTTCATTAGCATCGACTTTTCTCCTAATGAGATGATCCAGAGAGATTTCCGCTAATCTTCAAATGTATTTATAAGATTTATACCGCATA
Organism: Euprymna scolopes; assembly: GCF_053919585.1. Lineage (NCBI taxonomy): Eukaryota > Metazoa > Mollusca > Cephalopoda > Sepiida > Sepiolidae > Euprymna > Euprymna scolopes. The sequence continues at coordinate 107,702,843 of NC_136491.1, forward strand.
CACACACATATAAATTAAATTGAAATACATATATATAATATGTTTAAAAGCTAGAAAAAATCCTGTGGCGAAATATATTGATTTTAAATGGCGGATTAAGGCGAAATATATTGATTTAAATTGAGGATTACGGCGAAATATATTGATTTACACAAATAAGTATTTGTTTATGTAAATCTTTGCATTATCTGGCTTTTAAACGCATTATATATACGTATTTCAATTTAATTTACCATTTAAACAACGCTTTCAATGCATAAAAACTTTATATATATATATATATATATATATATATATATATATATATATAACTACTTCATTTACGCACATAAATTTATACGAAAGTATAGATTTATGCGTAAACTTTAAGTATTTACTTCAAAAGTGCTCAATACGTAGGTAGAGCTAGTTAGTAATTTATAAAATATAGCTGACAGGAAGGGGCGCGGTGGATACTAGAAAGCTGATTGGCTAACTAAATCCTCGATAGAAGAGGACCATATAAAAACGATAAACAACCACATAATTCGCGCATAATCCTGAGGAATCCTAGAGTGGATGAAACGGCGAATATTCAGTGTAGCTAAATTGCCATATATATTTTATAAATTACTAACTAGCTCTACCTACGTATTGAGCACTTTTGAAGTAAATACTTAAAGTTTACGCATAAATCTATACTTCCGTATAAATTTATGTGAGTAAATGAAGTAGTTATACTTAGCTCCTGAAACAGTCGAGCACTCTCAAAAGAATTTATTTCACCACATTAAAAATAGATATGAAAAGAGTTAATTTCGAAACATCGAACCATTAAACTAGTTTTAAAACAGATCCTTTGTTTGATAAAATGCATTCCCATTGGCTGATAGGAAGGGGCGCGGTGGATACTAGAAAGCTGATTGGCTAACTAAATCCTCAATAGAAGAGGACCATATAAAAACGATAAACAACTACAAAATTCGCGCATAAGCCTGAGGAATCCTAGAGTGGATGAAACGCCGAATATTCAGTGTAGCTTAATCGCCATATATATTTTATAAATTACTATATATATATATATATATATATATATATATATATATATATATATATATATATATATATATATATATATATATATATATAAAGAATTTGAGCTACCAAGATTGATTTAAGAAGTTATTCATTATTTGACACTTTTCATCTTTTTTTTTTAATTAATTCTTTTAAAGATTTGCGTTTAAAGCTGTAAAGCTCTCAGAGTTTTGATAAATTTTGAGCACCAAAACTTTAAGGCAAAAATAAAATGCTAAAATTGCAAAATATTTAATAATTATCAAACATTTAGAAGTTAGTAAGTAGTTTACACACACACACACACACACACACACACACACACACACACACACACATATATATGCATATTCATAATATGTTTATGAGAAAATATGCTGTTTCAATTGTATTTCACCCTTCATTTATACCAACCCTTTATAAAGCTCGATGTATGTTCAATGTAACTACAGAGCATCTCTATCTCTCTTTTTCTTTATATATATATATATATATATATATATATATATATATATATATATATATATATATATATATATTTATTTATTTACTACTGTTGAAAAAATCGGACTAGAGTGCTCAATGTGTAGCCAGAGCAGTATATAGGAAATTTATTACTGTGAGTCCAGAATGAGTTTACATATTGTTTCAGCTAGAGGAAGATCCTCAAATTAAATTAGATCCATGTCCATCTATGAATTCTGACGATGCTAGTTGGATATTTCCTCTCTTTGAGGATCTTCCTCTAGCTGAAACAATATGTAAACTCATTCTGGACTCACAGTAATAAATTTCCTGTATATATATATATATATATATATATATATATATATATATATATATATATATATACAAACAGATGACAAAACAGCTATATTCCAAATTCCAAGATCTTAACATTTATTTCTTTCAACATATCAAAATGTCCTCTTTTTTGACAGCACCTGTTCTGTAGCGAAAAAAAAACCAGCTATATAATTATTATGTCAATTTTAAATAGTTTCCGCATAAGAAAAAAAGGAACTTTATAACTTTAAAAAGAAAAAAATAAATAAATGGGCTTGATCACATAAAAAAAAATCGAATAAATATTTGCATCGTGTGTTATGAAATTAGATCCATGCTTGATTTAATATAACACGCAAATATTCTTCGGATATTTTTCGGAATTATTTCATCTTGCCCATTTCTTTTTTTTTTTTTAAAGTTAAAACGTTCCTACTTTTTTGAAAATTCTGTGCAAGAAAATATTCAAAATTGACATAATTATGTAATTATCCATACGCTACGAAACAGATGCTCTAAAAAATAGACGTTTCGAGATGTTGAAAGAAATACATGGCAACATGAACAACATCTTGGAATTTGGAATATAGCTGTTTTGTCACACACACACTCACATACATACATACATACATACATACATACATACATACATACATACATACATACATACACATGTGTATTTGTATATTTTGGTTGCAAGTCATTATTCAAGCACGTCTGATTGAACACGACAGAGTTATTCTTTTTTCCGATTTTTCTGGATATCTTTTCTATTCGCCGAGCGATCTTTTTTTATTTCTGCTGGCATGTTGTATAAAATGGCACCCAAAAGTTGTTGTTCAGTCATATTCTTCTCAAGCTCTTTCTATCAGTCCATCCAATTATCATCTGGAGCGATTGTTGTTGCTATCATTTTTTTCTTTTCCTTTGAAGTTTGGTGTATTTATAGTTTTTTTATTTTTTAGAAAGCGGTTGAGAAGAATATGGCTGAACAACAACTTTTGAGCGCCATTTTTTACAACATGCCAACTGAAATAAAAAAACCCTATTATATCAACAAAACTTTTTTGGCATTAAATGACCCTTAGAGGTTGAAATGCCGTTAAACAAACAAACACTCACTCACTCACTCACTCACTCTATTCACCGAGTGGTCTTTTTTATTTCAGCTGGTATGCTGTATAAAATGGTGCCCAAAAGTTGTTGTTCAGCTATATTCTTCTCAAGTGCTTTCTATCGATGCATCCGTTTATCATCAGGAGCGATTGTTGTTGTTATCGTTTTCTTTTTCTTTTCCTTTGAGGCTTGGTGTGTTTATATATTTTTTAAAAATTATTATTGGTTATAAAGATGGGTGCAGGATGGTTAGGAGCGAATTATTTTTAATTTCGAGTTCCTTATTTTATAGTTTATTTATTTAGCCAATATTTATAACCAATAAAAAAAACTATAAATACACCAAGCCTCAAAGAAAAAGAAAACAACTACAACAACAACCGCTCCTGATGATAATCGGATGCACCGATAGAAAGCGCTTGAGTAGAATATGGCTGAACAACAACTTTTGGGCGCCATTTTATACAACATACCAGCTGAAATAAAAAAAAGACCACTCGGTGAATAGAGTGAGTGAGTGTGTTTGTTTGTTTAACGGCATTTCAACCTCTAAGGGTCATTTAATGCCAAAAAAGTTTTGTTGATATAATAGGTTTTTTATTTCAGTTGGCATGTTGTAAAAAATGGCGCTCAAAAGTTGACTGGGTTCAAAAAGAGCCTTAAAAAAATGGACTCTAATGTATAATAGCATAAAAGGTTGATGAAGGGAGTGTGCGTGTAAAGAAATAACTTCAAATTTTGGGTATCGAAACCAAAGCAAAATATTATGAAAAGAAAAGTAAAATTTTGCAGAAATATATATTTTTGATATCAACTTTGTTGCCCTTCCTAGCTAAAAGTGTCCAACAAAATATATGGTTTTTAGAAAAGCAGAAAAAACAGATTTTATTATCCGCACTCATTGACCCATTTCAATTTCTCAATTGCAAAGAGAATGTAAAACCATGTCAAACAGTATAACATTTGCCAACAGTTTGTTCATCAATAGTTCTTAGAAATGAAAATGAAGTGGGTCCTCTTATTTCATTACCAAGAAGTCTCAAAAAAGAAACATTCATGGTGACGTTGGTGTACAGAGTAAACTCTTCCAATTGTAGTGTCAAAATTCACACCTGAATGACCCTCAACATTGGCTCCTCGTTTTCTGCATGTGTTGTTACTCCATGTGTAATAAGGTTGAACCTGATTATAAATAAGAATTTTGCAAAATTATCTTGTTCACACGATTTTAAAAATCAGTAAGAGTTGTATCCTTTGAGTTTAGCGCAACTTGGGTAGCATTTTGTTTTGTGAAATAAACCCTCTGACACTTTTCAAGATGAACTGCAAGCTATTGGATTGGAGGACGCCTTTCATGAATAGGAAACCCCAAAATATGCCAAAATGCTTCATTAATACCGATTTATCTAGTAACGTAACCGTGCGAGGGAGCGAAGTTCCTCCCTATTAGGGAGATTGAGATCTCCCTAAACCCTGAAGGAGGCCAGTAAATATGCTAAGATTGTCTGTTGAACGGTAACTGAATCCTGGGCAGTGACGGGTGACTGATCAAAAGTACTTGGAGTAAAAAAGACATAAATTTTATTGTTTAAGGAGATTTGTACTTGTTGGCCTGGAGAACACCTGATTCAGCCTATAGCTTCTGAATGACAGCATTTGACACCCTAGGGTTGTGTGAAAAGATTTCATTTTTAGTGTCAGATTTCAGAACGACGAACATTTTTTTAAGGAAAATATGGCTGCATCAGATCCCTGATTTATGTATTTGCAAACATATTTGATAGATTTCACAGAATTGCAAAATTCAACATTTACGTGAGCATCGCAAGTCTTGGAAAGTAAAGGAAAGTAAAATACAATCCATCTATTGTCAACTTCATGCCTGTCAACTATAGTTTTAAAGCTACCATCTTCAGGCGATCTTCTCCTATAAGACAGATAACCATCCTTACTAAACTGGGGTTTAAATGGATAGTTTTTAGAATATAATTTTGTACATTGGTCATCAACCATGCAAGGTGAATTTCTATAGATATTACCACAAGTCCCATGCACCACGTGACTCTTTACTATTTCAAATAAGGTTGAATCAGTTTGTATATCAGGTAACTCAATTTGATTAGAGTTGATTTTTCTGTTAAGCCACAATAATATATGCGCACGAGGGAAGCCTCTTTTTTGCCACTCAGTTGTGTACATGTAGCATCGTAGTGAGTCAAAGATTTCTGATTTGTTTATCAGATTCATCACTTTGATTATCTTCAAGCGAAGCACTCTGGCCAATAGATCTTTTCGATTGACGTATGTTTGTCCAAGGAGAAATTCGTCTTGAATTTCCTTCCACTTTGGATTTGAAGTGAATAGGCCTGGTTTTGCATAATTTCTAACATAAGTCATTGCATCTTGGGTCTTTTCATGCATATACCGTAAACTAATTGTGAAGCTAGAAGGTAATATGCATATCTGACCAATATAGTTATTTATATGATCTTTGAGATGAATGTAGGAATCTACTATTAGCTTGTTTTGATGAGTTTTGATGTATAAAAGTCTTTCTACTTAAAAATTTGCAAACCTATCAACTGCAAATTGATGGAAGAGATTTTGACTTCTGTGAAGATCATTGAAGGAATTATCTCTGATCATAAAATGGTATGCACACACATCCACACATGAAACATGTTTTGTGGTATTTCCAAACTGATTTTGGGTCAGGTGAGATATGAAAGGACTATAACAATTTTTTTTCTAATCCTAAATTATTTTTAATTAAAAAATAAATTCTAATTCGATCAATCAAACTATAAAAATATATGCGGAAAGTAAAGAAATTCCATTTTTTTGCACTTGAGATTTGAAATTTTAAAGAAACCATTGAAAAATATTTGTGAATTAAATGTGTTTTATTTGTTAATAAATAATACCAAGTGTAGTATCTGTCACGGAAAAAGAATTTTAATTTTATTTTCGATGAATAATTAAAATTTAGTATCTGCTATTTCCTCGTCAGTCAGAGGAGAACAAATCTTTTTCGACTGAGATAATTCTTGTCTCTCATAATCTTCATTTATACTTCATAAAATCAACTATGTCTTACTTTGGCATACTCTATCTACCTCATTATTTAATTATTTCATTCATTTTATAATAATAAATGAATCACCATCTAAAATAGAAATGTTTTTTTCCCTAAAATATAGTTTAAGTAAAATAATTTGTTTGGAAATATTGTCGAAACCCAATTTAGGTGACTGAAATAGAATTTGACCAATATTTTAATAATTTATGATAAAACATGAAAAACTTAAACTAAACAACTTTAACTAATACAAAAAATTAGTTACTTAAAGGAGACAAGAACACTCAGACAAAAAATAATACCAAATATTTTAACCCTTCCATTTTTATCATAAATTATTTAAATATTGGTCAAATCCTATTTCAGTCACATAAATTGGTTTCAACATTACTCACAAACAACTTATTTTTTTAAAACTATATTTTAGTAAAAAAAATTAAAACCATTCTATGAAAGCCAGATAGATCCCATAACTTTATTATACCACACCTGTTCAAACTGAAACACTTTTATAACAATATTCTTATCTGGGTCTCTATAAAAACATTTGTTAAAATTTGTGATATATTACCATTCTATGGAGATCAAGCGCGAACGCAGACACCATAATTTTATTATACAATATTTCTTCAAACTGAAGCATAATTATTAAAGTATATTTTTGTGGATAGATATCCAAAGTTTTTGTTAACGTTTGTGGAATATCTCCATTGTATGAATGCTAGGCGCGAACGCAGCAGCCATAATCTTATTATAGTGTCCTTGTTCAAACTTAAACATATCTATCAAAGTATTCTTATGCGCATCTATATAAAAAAAACCCTTGTTAGTTTTTTTGCTTTTAGTATTTTTTAAATTTCCATTCTTTGAGGAGCCCACAATTTTAATAAACCACCTCTGTTCAAAATGTAACATACCCACTTTTGCTCCTTGATACCTTTTCTATTATTGTATGTGATCAGTTTAGTATAATAGTAAACTATATAGGAGCTAATTCGTTTACACACACAGACACTCAGCTTTACAAACACACACACACACACACACACACACACACACACACACACACACACACACACACACACACACACACACACACACACACACACACACACACACACACACATATATATATATATACATACATCTCTCTCTCTATATATATATATATATTTGTAATCATCGACATACAGCCTTGTTTCGTTGTATCACAACTCATCACAGCCGCTAGACTAGCACTTCTCCCAAGCCAAAGATTGAATCTAGAACCGTTGTGTTGACGGTCGGCAGTTCTCCCACTCGACCACAGAAGCGATGCCTGCAAATAACCTGTCTGAATGTCTATTTAAACAAACATCCGTCCACCACTATTACAGTGCTCAAACCGCTTGTTTGTAAACAAACAAACAGCGAGCTTCGCATTTTTCAGCCAGTTAAGTAGCGGGGGAGATTATTTACGACAGTGCTCTACCCAAAGAGGGGGGTTTAAAATATATTTTTAGTATATATATATATATATATATATATATATATATATATATATATATATATATGTATATATATATATATATATATATATATATATATATATATATATATATATATATAATGATTATGAGGGGTTTTTAAGCATAAAAACGATATTACTTTTTGGATTTAATATTTTTATTGTTAGTTTTTATATTACAAGCGGACCTCCGCTCTTGGTCACAAAAAAGTATCAAAATGAAAAAGAAAGCCGTTGAAAAAACTGGAACTTTGTAGTATGAACGGCGGTCATTGCTGAATAACAATAAAAATTACAAAAAGTAACATCGTTTTCATGCTTCAAAAAAAACCCCATAACCTTTAAATTACTATCCTAGAAACATACGTGGACTTTTAACATCATATATATAATTCAATAAATATTTTTTATAGGCATTTGAACTGTCTCTTTTTAAATATAGGCTAATGAAGGTCAGCAATGCTTCTGCTACTTTGCGCGATTCTTTTAGCGAGTCAGTGCGAAAAGTCTTTGTGGAGGTAGAGATAAGGAATATAGCATTTAACTGCTTGTATATCCACTCTCTTTCTTTCACCATAATTTATAACCCTAGCTAAGCCAGCAGAACTGATATTTATTATGCTTGTTTATGTGCGTTGTTTTTGCCCTGAAAAGGTGTAATTTTTACCAGCTGCAAGCCCCCCCCCTCATTAATTTTAGTTCAATTTGAGGGATTTTTCTCAATAGAGAATGAGTTTTATAATGATAATGAACCGCCCCCTTAAGTTTTATAATGATACTGAACCGCCCCCTTAAGTAAACACTTCATCAAATCTCCACACTAACGTAATGCACTTGCAATAACCCTTATCCCTAAGTGGCTTCCGGGCCTTGATAAGTGGTGATCACTGTGTAAAAAAAAAAAAAAAAAAAAATTTAAGCTCCTTACTAGTCTGCATAAGTACCCAGAGCTCTGATTATAAATAATTTTCTTTCACAACAAAATGTTATAATTGAGAACTGGGGGAAAACATAAACAGACAAAAACAAAACAAAAGCACCGACATCATCTATAATGTAAATCTCACCTGTCTGTTTAAATGTATGTATGTATGTATGTATGTATGTATGTATGCCTAAAACTTTTGACAGAGGTGATGGATTTACACGAGATCGATATCATTTTGAAGCTCGAGTCTTCGGACGACAAATATCAAAACATTATTTCTTTCACCCTCAACTGGGCACTTTTCTACAGGGAGGGGATCGCTTTTTTCGTCGATATTTTCGAAAGTCATCCCCTCTTTTGGGTTGTCTAGCCTTAATTTAAACCTACGTTACTTCCGGTTTGGCGACCCTTCGCGGTACGGGTTGGAATCTGCCTTCCTACTACCACTTTTTTTTTTCTTGCTCAACACACACACCTCAAAACACCCGGGCAACGCCGGGCACCCAGCCTAGTTTCATATATATATATATATATATATATATATATATATATATATATATATATATTGATAAACCAGAAGAGTACCCGATTAAAAGTTAGCAGCAAATGGTATTTGATCAGATTCAGTCCCTGAGATTAAACTTCATCAATAATATAACTTTCGGCGAGAGTTTCAATGTTCTTATTTATTTATTAAATTGTTAGGTGAAAGTACACAATAATTAACAAATAACCCACCTTTTCAGGTCCAGTAAATTATTTAGAAAGCCATCCTTAACTTGGAGACTCGGTAATAACTTAAAAATAAAAATAAATACTGGAAAAAACCCACCCAATAAATGTTACCATAACATTCACTGGGTGAATTTCTACCAATAATTTGCCATTATCGAGACTCCTAAGTGTCTATTGTGTCGGCCATCTTTCCCATTCTCACGTAACACTAGATACTTGTAATTTGTAAATAAATTTGCCCATTTTCTGTATTATAATATTTTTTTTTAAGTAAAAATCTTTTTGGTGCAAGAAAATTAAAACCAGTGGCCGCTGGTAATTGAATCATTGAATCCAGTTTCCATTTTTATTAAATTAAATTAAGGTAAATACGACAGCAGTAAAATTTTATTTAGGCTTTTTTCATATTATTATATATAAATATTTAATATAAAATAATTATTAAATATAACGTTAGACTTTTATTTTCGGCGCTTCTACAGTATTTGAACCTAACAAAACTGAATTTTTCCAAACTCAAGTTAAGGGACTTAACCTTATTTTAAAATTGAAGAATGAGAGCTTAGGTCGCATTTCTTGACGAACGGTCCTAGTTTTTTTGTTGTTGTCAACGTGCCATTTTTTACCTGGTTATTTACTTTTGCCATTTTTACTGTGCCATTTTTACTGTGCCATTTTTACTGTGCCATTTTTGCTATGCCATTTTTGCCGGTTCCATTTTTACCGAACATATATATATATATATATACAGAGAGAGAGAGAGAGAGAGAGAGAGAGAGAGAGAGAGAGAGAGAGAGAAGACTACGTTTAGAAAGTAAAGCTTTACGCCAAAGATTTAATTTTCTATCGAGGTCTTTGTATTTATTTTTTCTTTCTTTGTGAAAGCCAATAACAACCGATAATTATAGCTTTCTAACAATTTGCTTCAATCAATAATTTAATAACTAAATGACTCTGTCCTAATTGATCACCCATTTCTTCTTTATTGGCGCTGCCACGCTCGGTCGTTCTTGACCAGGTACTGTTTTCCTACTATCGCTTAAAAGCATCTCGCGATTTTACAACCAAGAAAGCAAGGACTTTAAAAAATGTGAACATTAATTTTCTCTGATGAAGACTTCTTTCGCCGGAAAATTAAAGATCAAAATAATAAAACAAAATATTGGCATTTGATGGTTTCTAACGGTTTTACTTTTCTATTTGAAATTTAAAAAGCAGTCATAAAAGAACGACCAGTAATTTCCTTTTTCAAATCATATTTAAAAACAAAATCTATGTGTTTTGGAAAAAACACAACTTATATCAACTAAATAAAGGATAGATACAGCTGAATATAAGCAAAGATACCCGTGCTTTGCGCGGGACTTTGATGTAAGTGGATGTTATTAGAGCCGCAGCTAACATAACCTTAACCTTTGATCTTTACGACTTGAAAAATAGTGTGCACTATCTCTAGGTCGGAGACCATCATTATGTAAGGTTTGGTCATGATCGGTCCATTAGTTTGGGCTGTAGGAGAGTATATATATATATATATATATATATATATATATATATGTATATATATATATATATATATATATATATATATAGGCTATGACCTTGACCTTTGACCTCTATCTTAGAAAATGGTGTGATACATCTGTAGGTGGGGGGGCATCAACATGCTAGGTTTGGTCATGATGATTCAAGTGGTGTGGGTTGTAAGAGGGTATATATACATAGATTATGACCTTGACTTTTGATATTAACCTTGAAAAATGGTGTGCATCATCCCTAAGTGAGGAACGATCATTGTATCAGGTTTGATCATGATCGGTCTAGTAGTGTGGACTGTAGGACAGTTGTATACACAGACAGACCGACAGACAGACACACACACACACACACACGAACACTATTACTTTATATATATATATATATATATATAGAAATGCAACGATTATGTAAAGTTCCTTTGGTTCATAATATTTTAATCTTTCGAAAATGCCATTTCTTTTACATAAAAGATAGCCATATGTAGGATAATGATTACATAAGCTAGTCTTAATCTTGACAGATGGCAAACTAAGTATATATCGAAGTGTCACGAAGTTTTGGAAATAAGCAAATTTCCACGTAAGATCAGGTGAGCTTTAATATGTCTCAGAAGAGTAAAACAAGGAGACGACAATGATCATGGCATGACGTCACGGATACGGATGGAACAGAGAACTAAAGGTTTGAAACCAGTCCATCTATGTGACGTGCGTTGAGTAGATCGCCAATAATGCTGTGATAGACTGCAAGGAAAACTTTGATAATTGCCAGAAGTGAAATGTTCCCTTGAGATCTCTGTTTACTGTATCAACCAATTTATCCTTAATAAGTAATAGTAAATTAATTAAGAGAATTAATTAATTAAAATAGTTAATTAATAAGATAGTTAATTAAGACAATACTATTTTTCTCTAGAATAAACTTATGACTAAAACTCCCAAACGCACGTCTTAGTTTTCTTTTTCTGTACACGTATAAATACACTTAGAAACTTAAAGCATTACACCTTAGATTGCTGCATAAATTTCAAATGTATGCATATCTCCACAACATTGCCATAGAGCAACTGATGGAACACGTTAATAGAAATGCATGCGATGCTCATAGCATTGGTCTAATTTTTAGTGTTGAGTCATTCAGAACACAATTTTCAATTACTCCACAGAACATTATGTTATATTGTTGGTTCCAGGAAAAAGCTGGAACCTAATCATGGACGAATATTATTATGATAGTTTCGAAGTTTAGATTTTTGTCAGCTAAAATATGTATCAGTGATGCTAACTTTAGAATTTAACTAACAGACGCAAAAATATGTGAGAAACATCAGATGATGATTACTTAGTGCTGCGTTGCAGCGATGACCCAGCTACAAAAAATAGTTTTATATATACACGTAGGCAATTTAGAGAGGGAACCAGTTCATTTAGGTTTTACAGTGGAGTTGAACAGTCATCTTTAGTCTACATTTTCTACCTACACATAAAGAAAGCATTACATTTCAATGAAAAAAAAAAAAAAAAGAACCACTGTGATGTTCTGCGGATCTGTATAATTGTATATCATATATTGATAGTTTCGTTTCAATTAGACACGACACGTAAGTTTTTCTGATTTTCTTTTTAATAATTGTTTTTTTTTTAAATTTTTAGTTTGTATTAAATTCTACAACAAACTATATAACCATGAACGCAGAGAATTTACCGAGACAGATCTTTCGGTAAAAAATGTAATTTGTATTATTTGAAAATTCAGTTGTATACTTACACTCTTCTGGAGGTTGAAGATTCAATCCTCAGTGGGTGCAACTCTCAAAATACAATTGCAAACTATTTGAATTTCTACTCAGCCATAGCTGACAGAACGAGAACATGGTAACCTCGTGGGCTCAATAAAGAGTTCCGTTCAAAATTTCGTGCAGATTTCAGAGTTCAACAGAAAAATCCCCGAATTCGACAGAAAGATTCCCGAGTTCAGCAGAAAGATTCTCGAATTCGACAAGACGCACCTGGAGACGGTCAGAAGTCACATCGATTGAGACGTTGTGAAAAGATGAGAACAGTAATTCGAAGAATCTGAATAACACGAAGAGTCGTTTATATTATTCAAGCACTATTGATCACAAGAAGGATACTTGATGTATATTTGCTTAAAAGATCTCAAGTGGAGACAACTCGTGTTATACTAAATAATAAATACATCGTAAACTACGTCGTAAGATTCTCTTGGTAACCCGTTAACAAAAGATTCTGACTATTGCAGTATGGGACGTCATCAGTTTGGCGAGCATAAAATAATAATAATAATAATAATAATAATAATAATAATAATAATAATAATAATAATAATAATAATAATAATCCAAACACCATTTGTTGACTCGGTGACAAGTTGAAAAAACAGTTGGAATCTAACATGCGTTAATTATTTTTAATCGGCTATTGATTTTGTGTTCACCATTCAAAGATATGAAAGCATTTCCTGTGTTCTCTGGTTACTATTTACAGGTGTTTGCGACTTTGTACTTTTTATTCTGTTTCGTGACAAGAACATGTCACGTATCGTTTTAAAGAATGGCGTGTTCTCATGTCCAACTTCCAAAATGTCATTTGTGTCCATTCTTCATTTCTGATTGCAATGGTTCCAAACGCACGCTCGAACGCTTACACACGCTCACGCACATGCGCAAACAGACACGCGTAATATCTTGCACGTATATGCGCGCACCTAAGCACACACGTGTAACCAACATTCACACATACGTACTAACACACGAATACTTACACTCAAACACTTACAGACGCACACAAGTAAATACTCACACGCATGCATACACATTAAAAAATTCACTGACATACACATTCAGAAAAACACGTATGTATACACACGTATCCAATGTAGCAGCAAATCCTCGTAACATCAACCTGAAAGAACAGTTAGAAATGACTTATATACCATACATTACGACCATGTAATCCCTACAACTACCTACCTTGAAAACGCTGCTGTGAAACCCGACATAGTTATATGGAATAAGTCAGAGAGTCAGAGAGAGAGAGAGAGAGAGAGAGAGAGAGAGAGAGAGAGAAAGAGAGAGAGAGAGAGAGTTGCAAACTTGGTTGAAGTGAGTGTTCCTAATGATGGAGGTCTGAACAGAGCTGAAAGGGAGAAACAGACCGAATAGCAAAGTCTCATGTATAATATGAAAAGAAACTGGAATCTTAGGGAGATACCAATCATACCAGTTATTATAGGTGCTACAGGATTTATGAAGAAGAACCTAAAGTCCTACCTAACTAATATTCCCGGTGAACCAAGTGCAAAAGAGATTCAGACAATTGCACTTAAAGGAACAATGAGGATACTAAAAAGAGCTCTCGGTTGGTTTCAATAAAAAGAGGGCAATGTTGGCAGCAGGTTTGGCTGTCCTATACCCAGCGTTACAATCTTCTAAGGAGGAAAATTACACACACACAGACGCATACATGTTTCTATTAAATTGTGTATCCGTTTATACACACACATATTAAAAAAAATGAACGCAAACATTCCCATGCATATATGCACACTATGCACAGCTAGTGGGGTAGTTTCTGGTGAGAGCGAGGATGTAACGAAATAAGATCTTATATACAAAAATGAAAACAAACCGGAATCTTAGGAAAGTCTAGATGATTCCAATAATTATAGGATCAACTGGACTCATGAAAAAGAATATCTAAAACTATCTGGCCAATATACCCGGCGAACCAAGTGCAAAAGAGATTCAAACAATTGCACTTAAAGGAACGGCTAGAATTTGAAAAAGATCTCTTGTTTGGAATGCATGAAATAGCGGGTGAATTTCTTGCATTCGGGTAGGATACCCCGTTCCTAGCTAGAACAAAATAATAAAAAAAAAATAAACACGTGAAATATGCATGCCTCCCCCGTGGGTACACAGTGAACGAGGCATAAAGAAATTACTAATTTACGCACCCCCTCATTTAGCCACAAATATCCCCAGGGGACGTCAAATCCTGGTGAAAATGGACAAACGGTGCAGTTGTAGGCCGTAAATTTGAGTTCTGCACCATGCCCCCCAAAACAAAAAGTCCATTATTTGACCCCCTCCCATTTAGCTGCAAATATCTCCAAGGCCTTAAGATATTTAAATTTGAGTTCAGCACAATGCAAAACTGCTAAATAGACATACACATAAAACTTTGGACAAATAATCCCAAAAATGGAGTGTTTTTATTAATCCTAAAAGAGTTATCGCGAAGTATAGACAAAGAAAATTATATAGAAATCAGTTAGTTACAACTTTTTAGAAAATTTTATAAAAATCCAAGGCATCAATTTTTTAAAATAAGCACAAAGTGTCAATTTTAGACATTTTAACCCGAAAGGCACCCCTAGGGAGGGGGGCAACCGGAGTTTTCCCGGAAAATCCGTTCTGTTACTTTTTTTACTCATATCATGTTTAATGTTTGTGCAAAATTTGAAAAAAATTCCAAGCCTTAGTTATTGAGAAAAGTGCGGACAAACGAGCGGACGAGGGTGAATTTACAGGTCCACCCTCCTTTTGTCGGGAGACCCATAAAAAAGAATGAAACTGAATGTCTATTAGACACTACATTCGGTCTCTCGATAGAAGAGTTTGTCAGGCCACTCTGGCATGAAGATACTTCCCATACGTAGTAAACTGTGTCTATTTTTTTGTTTTTTAAATGGTGCGCTGACTCTCCAAGCCGTCCAACGTACATTGTAACCGATGCATTACTTGTTTAAAAACAGAAAAGGGTGACAACTCATACTTTCTTTGTTTTTCTTTACTAATAGATAACCTTACTAATCAAAGACCTGCGATCACTCGATAATAACGGTTAAAGAGATCGTTAGTTGGATGATGATCACAACAGCGAAAGAATCGTAGATAATTGGTGAAACGGAAGAGGAATTGATTATCCAAAAGAACGGCTTGGCAAGTATTTGTTTGAATTAGACTTGACGCCCATAATGCAGTCGGTTGAGAAACAGATTCGTGGTATCGTGTTTAAAAAATGAGAGGTTCTCGAAAAGAAACGTTGTTTGTTGAGGTTTCGTTTTGTTTTCGATAAAAAGATGGAAACGAAAAGTTTTTTTTATTGTGGTTGTAAATAGACAAGTTTATGATGTAAATGTTTTACAAAGAAGTAATTGGTATCGGAATTCAGTGGAGCACCTTCTATGAATAAACGTTACAACACCCCCATATATATATATATATATATATATATATATATATATATATATATATATATATATATATGTATCCCCATATATATACACATATATATACATATATATATACATATATATATATCTATAATATCCCTATATATATATATATATATATATATATATATATATATATATATATATATATGTATCCCCATATATATACATATATATATATATATATAATATCCCCATATATATATATATATATATATATATATATATATATATATATATATATACATATATATATATATATCTCTATAATATCCCTATATATATATATATATATATATATATATATATATGTGTGTGTGTGTGTGTGTGTGTGTATCCCATATATATACATATATATATGTGTGTGTGTGTGGGTGTGTGTGTATATATATATATATATATATATATATATATAATATCCCCATGTATATATATATATATATATATATATATATATATATAGAGAGAGAGAGAGAGAGAGCTTGGTCAAGCGATAACAAGGGGAGATGACTCATGTTTTACTTGTGCTTGCGCTATACCTTTTTATTGTGAAGCGTTTAGAAAAAGAAGCAAAATCGAAAGTTGATATTACGGTATTTAATGTTTTCATAAATAAATTACTTTTTTGTTTCATTATGTATTTTGTATCATTATTTATACGTTTGTTTTTGTTTTTTTTTCTCGCCATTGTGTTATTCGGTATTCATAACTTCAGCCAATGAATAATGAATTCCTCGCGGGTCGGAAAACTGAACCAACAAAAATATTACAAAGCAACCAATTTAAGCAGAATCAAGGCATGAACCGATATTATAAAAATGCGCCCATTCAATGTACACGTTTAATGATGAAAATGGCAAACCAAAGAAGACGCTATTAACAAATGAAATATTAAAGACCGAAAAAAAAATACAAAACCCATCTACATTTTTTTTTTACTAATGAGCTGGAGCTTTGTGTAATAACATTCAAGATGAGAATATTAGTCCGAATAATCCAAACTAGCAGGACCTGTGGAAATTCCACGGAATGACTAATAGATTTCACTAACAAATATTTTTTGATAACGCTGATATTTTTCTGGATACTGCAAAAAATTAGTTTTTTTTTTAATAAAAAAACTGATAACACACATCAAATATGAGTTTATTAACATTTCTATGAAAATATTGTCCATTGTATTTAAAATATAGGACTGACTCAAATTAGATAAATTAATAAGGACTAATAAAAACCTAGAAAGTAATATTGTGCTACATAGTTCAATACAAAGAATAACATCACATTGTAAACGGCAATCTTTAATTTACTCCTTCAGTACAGCAGTTCTTTGCAATCAATAGTTTTTTTTTTCTGACCTGTTTCATTTAAATGTTCCTTTTTTGTACGCAATGTTTCGCTGACATTTTTCTCCGGTGAAAAACTGCTGCACGTCCAAATTACTATGAGTTCTTTTCTCACATCATTACAAAACTGATCATATATACTTATAATAACATTCGAAAACAAGGTTACATCAAAGGGAGGCAACTTTCAGATTCTAGCCGAAAATTGCCGTATTAGCCTTTTTAAAGCCAAATGCCACGAACTTGGCATTTTTGAAGAAGTTTCGCCTTAAAAAGATTGTATTTGTCCCGTTTCAAAGGGTAGCGTTCGGACTAAATAAGTAGCAATTCTTCATCGAAGAAATAAGTCAGCGGAACATTACCTAAAAAAATGTAACATTTGAAAGAAATAAGGAAAAAGAAAAACATTGGCTTCTGAGAAGTGCTGAACTGAAGAAGTTAAAAATTCTCTCTTACAATGTTATTTTATTATTTGTATTGAACTATGTAGCACAACATTACTTTCTGAGTATTTATAAGTACTTATTAATTTTTATATAATTTGAGTCAGTTCTTTATTTAGAATACAACGGATGCTATTTTCATAGGAATGTTAATGAACTCATATGTGATACGTGTTATTAGTTTTTCTGTTCAAAAAAACTAAATTTTTACGCTACCCAAAATAATATCAACTTTATCAAAAGTTGTTGATGAAAAATCTATTTCCCATTCTGTGGAATTTCCACGGGTCCTCTTGGTTATCGTTAATCTTCAACATATTGCCAACCTGTTAATGCTGAGTACATCTGCTAGTATGCTTATAGATTCCTAGCTGACCGTTCGAACCATCGCTGAAGACACTATCGCGTTACAGAAAACCAATCGGGTGGATGTACCGATGTTCTTGTACGTCAAGAAGATCCGCACTGTATTTTTTTTGTACTGATAAGATATCAAAGATCCTCGACATTTTCTTTCATTCCGCGGCTGAGGCGACGAGAGTGCGTGCCGACATTGTTACGGTTTCAAGATAACGAAAGATAATCCCTTCATTATTTCCAAAAATCGATTAGACGTTAATAAAGCCCATCCATTTAATCCTTGTCTTTATAATTCGCAAACGTACGTATTCTTAAATTTGGCGCGATAAAATCTTAAAACTAGAGAATTAGCGTTGGAGGAAGACAACAGCAATTAATTGAATTCGTTCGATGATGAAAAAAGGATTCTGTAGTTTTAAGTGTTCGCAACTAGCAGTAATTATCACTCCCTGCACTGATGATTGCATAAGAATAAACGCTAGTGTCTGTAGGTATACACTATTATTAATATTTATTGAAAAAAAAATGTTATAAACCCATTAAAGAAAACTCAACTTGAACCCTATTTGTGAATTGAGAATAAAACGACGAATTAGCCACGTGAATCATTCTAAACCTACTGTTTGTTCGAATACTCTTATCGCCATTTGATTATGGCAAACTTGCTTACATGGCTTTATCAGTAGCTAAATTCACTTCCATTAAAATGTTGATTCCCAATGGCCAAGTGAAGGAACGCTGATTCGCAAAAACCAAGGTTGACTTTGTTGACTGGATTCGAATTATAGGACCAACATTAATTATCACTTTCTACACCGATCATTACGTAAGCATGAAACACTAATATCTGTAGGCATAATGATATTAATATTCATTAAAAAATATTACATATAGCATTTATAATACAATTCAATGTAGAAAAAAAGCAAACTTCATAAATATATATATAAAATTTTTACTACCTACTTTGGTAGAGCACTCGTAAGGAAATTGTTGGAAGCCTACCTAGCTTAAGGCATTGCTCATTAAGTAAAACTGCTTCGAGCTCTCCGGTCGGCTGAAAAGACGTTTTCATTGTTGACATCTAAATTTCGCTTACATTCAGCAGGTGCTGTAGAAAAGCACAGGAATAGAGGCGCAAGAATAGAAGCGCAGACTGTCAGCTTGACGGTCAGATTTCGATTTCGACTCGAAGCACTTGCTTGTCTAGCCGCACTGATGAGCTGTAAACAGCGGAACAGTACTGTCTTTGGATGACTCTCTCTCTCTCTCTCTCTCTCTCTCCCTATATATATATATATATATATATATATATATATATATATATATATATATATATATATTATATTATAATATATGACTTTAGTATCCATATCTATCGATCGTGTTAAATACCATATAATAGTACACACACACACAAGCGCGCATATACACACGCGCGTGCGCACACACACATATATATAATGTATTCTATAATATATGACTTTAGTATCCATATCTATCCATCGCGGTAGATACCATATAATAGTACACACACACACACACACACACACACACACACACACACACACACACACACATATATTATATATATAGCTTAGAGCGTTAGAGGAAAAGAGCAAGCTCAATTCTATGAGAGGAGAAATATCTGGACATTATAAAGCTCAACAAGTATCAATAGAGCTTATATATTAAGACAATAGGAGTTGGAAATGAAGACACAGAACTATATATTGGTGGATATCGATTAGTTCATTTATTCAATAAGGGAATACAATAGATTAGTTGGGGGATCGAAGGGACTCTTTATGCCAAGGCATTTCGAAGCCTAATGCTTCTCATCAGAAGAGTAGAGAAGATGCTAGGTAACATAGTTGGGATGCGGCGTCTAGCGTTGGATTCATTAGGAACGAAATAGATCAAAACAAATTTAAATTATAGATGATGTTGGGGGCGGGGGCGGTCGAATTCTAAATAAATCCACCAATATATAGTTCTGTGTCTTCATTTCCAACTCCTATTGTCTTCATATATATATATATATATATATATATATATATATATATATATATATATATATATATGTGTGTGTGTGTGTGTGTGTGTGTATAATAATACGCACACACACACACACACACACACACACACACACACACATATATATATATATATATATATATATATATATATATATATATATATATATATCATGATAGAATTTTCGTTCGGGACTGATGATCATAAAAACAAATAAGAAATATGATGCCTGAATCAGTTTATATAACTTCTAGAAATTAAAAAACAAACAAAAACAAAACAATAATAATTGTAAACGCTTAAGGATTTGGATCGGAAGTGCATAAGTCTCTCATCCGATGTATCTTGATATTATGATACTTAATTTACCGAAATTTATTTAAACTATTTACATTTTATTTCCATCTGCTTCCACCAAATCAATGTCAATTATACCTATCAGCCTCACTTCCAAAATATAATATCATAAAATTAAAAAAAAAAATTGCATATACAACCCCCCCAAAAAAAACAACAACAAAAACAAATAAACAAAAAAAAAAAAAAAAAAAAAAAAAAAAAAACGGTGATAAAATTGGTTGTTTTTTTTTTTTTAGGGGAGGGCGAATGGAAATAATATTCTCTCACTTAATCCCAAGCAATGATACTTCTTCCAGCCGGCCTAAGACTGGTAAGATTAATCCAACAAAATAGTTTGCACAACTTTCACGTTCAATTACGAAATTAAAATCAAGATCAGATATCATATTGTAATATCGGCACCGTTCAGTCTTGAGAGACCATGGAAACTCATTGAAGGGTGTCTTTGTGTATACAATTTTTATGGCAATAGTTGCGCAATTTCCAACGACACCTCTCCTGAGTCGGCATTGTTTTAATTCCGGTGGCATTATATATGTATACTTTTAATTTGTTTTTATATAAACAGTAACATGTTGCTACACAGTTATGAGCATGTTTCGGTCTTCTAGTATTTAGTAACTAGAGACCTCTTCAGACAATCACGCTTACATTGAAAGGAATAAGTAATGAATTTTAAAGTTATCTTGCAGTAAGAAAGTTTTTATGAAGAAGGATACAGAGGTAGAGTTCAGCTGTGCGTTAAACAAAGTTGATTGGACTTTGCCTGTGTTGGGATGAGGGAATGGAAGGATAGGGTTTGGGGTTAAAAAAGCCAAGTTGGGGATAGAGTTGGGAGAGATGTTATTTTCGCAACGTGTCTGCTCTCTGCCCATCTTAAAATTTCAGTGAACTAGTGGATATAATCTAAGTTAGAGGTGGGTGTGGTTTTATCTCTTGCTCCATTAGCATTTTGGTATCATTTTGCGAAAAGGTTAATATTAACTTGGACTCAACTGACCGTTTTCACTATACCGCTTGGGTCCGTAAAAAGGAGGGAGGAAGAAAATGAAACAGTAAGAGACGTAAGGGAGAAGGAGAGAGGGGAAGAGATAAAGGATGTTGGGGATATTGTTGAAGGGGAAAGAGAAGGAGATGCATTATATATATATATATATATATATATATATATATATATATATATATATATACACACACACACACACACACACACACACACACACACACACACACACATATATATATATATATATATATATATATATATATATTGATTGATTGATTTAAAGGTTATGAGGGTTTTTGAAGCATGAAAATTATGTTACTTTTTGTATTTAATATATTTTTCATGCTTCAAAAACCCTCATAAACTTTCAATCACTATTCTAGAAGCATATGTGGACTTTTAACATTATATATATATATATATATATATATATATATATATATATATATATATATATGGGAAACGACACTAACCCAATTTGCTGGATGTACGCGGATCTAGATCGTCCTGTGCTTGTGCAGCTGTGCCGTGAAGTCCACAGCAATACATTTTTTTTTACACAGTGATCACCACTTATCAAGGCACGGAAGCCACTCAGGGATAAGGGTTATTGCAAGTACATTACGTTAGTGTGGAGATTTGATGAAGTGTTTACTTAAGGGGGCGGTTCATTAGGAATTTGTTAACATTGGACTTGAACACATCCAAGTTGTAGTCCAGTGGGAAGCAGGCGGACGGAACAGAGTTCCACAGGCGTGCAGTTCTAAGAAAGAAGCTTTGTTCATGGAATCCACGTTTTGATTTAGGCACAGATAAAGAGTGGGGGAAATTTTTCACAGTGGATTCGGCTAGATGGGTGTTTTTCGTGAAAGATTGGCGAGGGGGGGGACCAGAGATTGGAGTTCAGACGAGCACCTGCCATGGAAATAACGATAAAACAAGGATAGGCTCGCAACGTCTCTTCTGTGGGAGAGAGGTTGCAGGGTAGAGAAAAGGGCATTCCCCACTAAGCCACAAAGTCTATTTTGTACTCTGTCAAGGCAGGATAGGCTGTTTTTTTTTTGCAGCTCCTGCCCATATATGGCAACAGTATTCCATCCTTGGACGTACTTGGCTTTTATATAGATAGAGAATTGCCTTAGTAGTGAGATATCTTTTTTTTTTTTTACCAGCTTTTGCTCGCACCTCTGGCAATGACCGGCAAATCATAGACTTCGCTCCCTGGTGGTAGTAGATATGACAGGTAGGTTGCCATAAAGCTGCTACTTCGTGAGATGATCTTGCCAAGGTATATTTAACACTGTTTATAGCATACAGACTTAACATCCCTAATTTGATTATCAATGTGATTATCAACGTGATTATCAACGCGATTATGCTGTGTTTCAACAGTAAAAAAAAAAAGGCCTTTGTGGATATATTTATTAGATGACTTGATTGTTTGGTAGGTCGAGAGAAGGTTCAACATCGTTTTTCGAATAATGGCGGGAGATAGTCAATTTTCGATGATTCTTGGTGTGGCATGTCATTAATAGAAGCGGGCAGTTGATGAAATCCCGGGTGACAGGACCAATCACACCATTCTTCTCCACAGTGCTCGGTTGGAATACAAATATGTCGAGAATTTGATCGTTAGCGGTCATCCGCTGACACGACTACATGACTAGTGTCTTTCGTTGATTCTGTTATTGACACAGGTTGCATCTCATATTAGCGACTTGCTGTTTGAGAAGGGAAGCGCCATCAGCTGCAAAGAGGTGTTGGGGCTAAATGGTTAACGAAACGGACTGACAACCTGGGGATGCCGAGTTCAAATTATAACTAAAAAGAGATCTAGGAAACGAATGTCAACAACCATCTGATTCATACGAAATAATGAATGATACTCAATAACAACAACAATTAGGAATAAAGTCTAGTATCTGTTCTGATACTATACTTCACCTTTTCTGATCTCGATCAGCTAAGGAGAAATCCTCTTAGACTTGAAGCAATTTTTATTTTTGTTCTTATCAAGAGTGCCCCTTTTTAGGGAGCTGGATTTTCCCCGCATTAAAAACCGACCTTGTGTCCAACTCTGCCCTCGTGAGGAGGCAAGTAAACAAGAAGAAGAAGAAGAAGAAGAAGAAGAAGAAGAAGAAGAAGAAGCCGCATTCCTAATTTAAACTTACTGATATGTTTTCCTTTACTTTCTAGATAGCCTTTAAAATTTATGTTTTAAATTGATAAAAACAATAATTTCTTAAATGTAAGTTATCTAATTAATCAAACAATTAAAAAAAAAGGTGTTTGCATCCTTAAGAAAACAACATTCAAAACGCACCTCCTCCCTCTGTCATCTCGCGCAAGCGCATGGAGTCATCGATTTTATTGATAACCTTGATCGCCTATTTGTGCACTTGTTGCATTTTAAAGTAATTGATTTGATCGGCTGATTAAATTTTACCCTGCAGCGCTTGCAAGAAAAATCGATCATTTTCTCCTTGCGTCGTATTGAATAAAAAAGAAACATCATTTTATCGCCGAGAAAATATAACTCACAAAAATCATTTCCGTTGTCTTTAAAATAATCGATTTTGTTTATTTTATCAAGCGTTAGCATTTGCGCTGGTTTTTGTCTTCCGAACAGCGGTAATAAATTATCTCATTGTAGAGTCCCAGGAGGCGTCGGATTATCTTGAATGCGTGTCATAACCTTAACGGAAATGTGGCAATAATTAAACAAAATATGTGCGATGTTGGCCTAATGGATGGAGTCGCGGGTTATGAAATTTGCTATGAAGGTATGGGCTTATTATCAACATGATTTCATCCAGTTTCATCAATTCTAATTTTAATCCTATGATTACGTTGTTGGAAACAAAACAACTTTGGTAAAAGAAATGAGTGACGAATAAGTTCCGGAATTTATTTTCATTAGGAAGTCATACCGGTCAATAAAATAGGGGAACATGTCACTTTCCTTGCTAACAGAGTCAAAGGTGGCTTCATGGCGAGGTTCAAATCCTTTTCCCAGTGGCAATCCTCACTCCTAGCAATGATGATTGCGAGAACATTAAACACTAGTGTCTATAGGTATAAAAATCATTTATATAGTCTTGGATGTTTTGTAACTTTTAACACTATATAGAAAAACTTATTTAATTTTTTTATCATTCATTAGAAAACTATTTAGTCAGTAAGTCATTTAATCACCTGCAATCAATGCATCAACTTGCTCTCTCGAATTCACTATAATGCTAATGTGAATTTAAGATATCATATATATATATATATATATATATATATATATATATATATATATATATATATATATATATATATTAGTCCTCGCGCGAAAGAGCAGGATACAAAATGTTTTAAATAATAATAATAATAGAATAACAATAACAAAGACTTTCGCTGGCGAAGACTACTATTGACTACTACTCACCGTAACCAGTTATACAGTCCTTTTGAAATTCTAATCTCTATTTTTCTCGTTATGTATTGAATATTTGTTAATGAAACCTATATGAAATATGTTCCTTATTAAATTTTAAAGATTTTCTATTCTGAAAGAAGTTTAAAAAATTTAATCTAAAAAAAGTTATTTTAAAGCTTTTGTAAAAGAAATTCAGATTTTCTCATTATTGAACCCTGTATAACAAAGAGGGAGTTGCAAAAAAATGAGTTGTGGTGTGAGGAGAAATATAAACTGAAACAGAGAGAATATTCAGATCTGTAATAATACAAAGAGGGGGTTGCAAAAATGAGTTGTGGTGTGAGGAGAAATACAAACTGAAATAGAGAGAAGGAAAGATTTAAAAAGATAAGATACAAGTTAGAAAAGCATTTCATCCAAGGCATGAAAATTGTTAAACAAAATGTTTTTTACTATAGGCTTTAAAAATAAAGGTACAAGATACAATTTGAAATTTATTTATCTTCAAAGTGCACTTTTATAAATTTTACTAAGTATGGTATAAAAATTTAATTTAAATTGGATCAAAAATTACCTTGGATTTATTTTATGTAATGTACATTTTGTTGCAATTTAAAAACATTATCTTTCATCTAGCAATTAACGATATAGATATAAAATTTTCAATTATTTTTTTTAAAAGTGCATATACAGGGTGAACAGAAAGTCCTTGGACCAATTCAAAAGTGGTTTATTAATAGAAAATTACAAAAATATAAATTAAACACGAATGAAAATTATAAGTTAGGAAACCAAGAATAAATTCAAATTATTTATTTTCAATGTGATGTCCCTTCCTTTCGATTAGACGTTCAATTCTCTGTCTGAAGTTACCAACCGAGGCACGCAGCGTTTCCTGAGTTATTTTAGCCCATTCACTCAGAAGAGATGCCTTCCAAACATCAACACTTGGATGAGCAACAGAACAGACCTTTGCCTCCAACAAAGACCACACCGAAAATACATGGGATTCAAATCAGGCGATGCAGGAGGCCACATCTCCTTATTCCAGAATCTTGGAAAATGACGTTGGCACCAGCCCTGAGTTTTTCTGGATGTGTGGGATGGCCCTCCATCCTGTTGGAAGGTGAAAGGCTGATCTTTGAAGTGTTTCTTCATCTCTTCAAATGCTGGAACCAAAATATCGTTAATGTAGCGATCTGTGTTGATCTTAACCCCCTGCTCCACGAAAATCAGAGGCGACTTCCAAGATTTGGAGACTGCAGCCCACACCATGTGGGAAGACGGCTTTTGTCGGCGGAAAACTATTCTCACGGGGTCATCAATGTCTGCTGAAGATTTTGCGTAAACTCTGTCGTTCTGATTGTTAACAGTCGCTTCAATTGTGAAGAGTTTTTCATCAGAAAAAACGATCTCTCGCTCTGCCGTGCCATCCTTCAGTTCTCCAAGAAGAAGCTTTGCTCTTTCAAGTCTCTTGTGCTTTTGGGCAGGTGTGAGGTACTGTCTCTTTCTCATCTTGTAGGGGGACAACTGGAGAATGTTTTTTACGATGGTTCTCATCGAGGTCACGCTCACACTCATGTCTTTAGCCATTTGTCTTGCAGATCCCTTCGGGTTCCTCCTTACCCTCTCTCGGACAGCTTTAATCACCTTCTTTGTTCGAGCAGTACGAGGTCTTCCACTCCTAGGACGGTCTTCAGATGTACCAAGTTCCTTAAATCTGTTCACAACATGGTACACGGTGGATTTAGCCACTTTCAAGAGCTTAATAATCTCTGAGTTTGTCCTTCCCGCGCAATGAAGCTGAATTATGGCCTCTTGTTTGCTCATTTTTCTGAAAGTTTAAACAAAATTATTTTAATATTTTTGTTGAAAATAATTAGATCAATAGTTAGACTAAATACTTACTTTATTCGAAAAGAGAAAAAGTGATTTTAACAATATTTAATTTTAAAACTAAAAATGGTCCAAGGATTTCTGTTCACCCTATATATATATATATATATATATATATATATATATATATATATATATATATGTGTGTGTGTGTGTGTGTGTGTGTGCGCGTGTGTGTGTGTGTGTGTGTGTGTTAATCCTTTACTTGAAAAGTACTCGGTTTGTATATGCCAATCGTAATGATTTAAAAAATCTTTCTCATAAATAAAGTTTTTATGACGAAAAGAATATTATTATATAATTTTTGAAAATTTTGATAAAAAATCCAAGTTCAATGAATGCGTTTTTATTGAGTTCCAGGGCGTATATAATGTAATATAATAATTTTCCAAGATTATAATATTCGAAACGAGAAGGAAAGGCAAAGTGTGTCGTTTACATGAACTATGTAAGTTGTTCAAAATGGTGTTCTTATAAGGTTTTTAAGGTAAACATCTGATGAGTACGTGACTAAATATGCAGCAAAAACATAATTTTGCAGATTTGTTAGTCGCAATACGAAACAATATTGTAATGGCTACCTTTTGAAAAGTAATAAATGACCAACTAAGTAAAGTTGATATGTGGAACTTGGAAAATTATATTACACACACACACACACACACACACACACACACACACACACACACACATTAATGCTATATATGTATGACATTTTTGCTAGATTTCACCGACCAAGATTTTATTGATCTTAACAATAATTAAAAAAAAAAAAAAAAAAAGATGCAGCACGTTTATAGACCAGTTTTTGTTCATGTGACACAACCGATAGTTGTATGTTAACACTGGATATTTCCTCTGTGGACCACTCAGAAAAAAACAAGTTTTCAAATAAATAAAAAATACATAGCAATGAAACAAATAATATGAAATAAAAAACAAAACAAAACAAAACAAAACACTTACATCGAATCCCTCTCCAGTTCCTATATTAGATTATGTCGGAGCGACACCGGGTTACCTTACTGATAGTCGATTTACGAAAATCGATTATTATTATTAAAAATTATAATGTTAGATAACGAACATTATTATTATTTTGTTAACTTTCTTAACGCTTCCCATGATAGAAGTCGTTGTTAATGAGAAGAAGCACATAGTTCTGGTTGATTCTGGATGCTCTCAACCCCTTCGTGACTGGATCAGCGTGTGACCCTTGGAGTCAGCTAGCATCGGAAGTCCTAACAGTCAACAGTGAAGTCCTCCATAGCAAGGGTGTCGGGACTATCATTGTCGGGCTTTGATATGCTGATCGGAATGGACATAATCAACATGTTGGGGTGGGTCTGTATAAACCGGTTCGATAATGCTACTTTTACTAGGATGGAGCTTTATGCTTGCGCTACAATCAGAATAGAGGAGCCAAACTTCAGTGACGAGTTAAATGAGCAGACTAAGGCTTGGACGGCGTCGTGGAAGTGGTTAAGCAATCACCCACCAAATCGACTCAATAACAAGGTACCTGAGTATCCGATCTCCGCCCGAATTCAACATGGGTACTGTTATGAATTGGACACGTGGTTGAACAGTGCATGGCTACTTCCCTATTCTGAGGAAGAGCTTGGTTTCCCGAAGGGTTTAATTCTACTAATGGCCATTTTTTTTAAGAGAGTAAGTTTAAGGTGTGCCCGGTGTTGGACATTCGTGAGCTAAATGAACACATTGAGGCCTACACAGCACATGCCGATCTGCGCATAAAAGCTAAGAGAATATAAAGGAGGAAAAGCTTCAATGTGTCGTTACTTGACCTTCGAAGAGCCTATCTACAAGTGCGTTAACTTTTAATCATAATAGTCGATTTAGGAAATCGACTGTTATTATTAAAATTTAAATGTTATACAAAGAACATTGTTATTTGTCTGTATGCAGAATTAGTTTGTGTACAAAAACAAATATGCTTATAGGTGTTTGGAATTTGGTAGAACAATAAAGAAAAAAAAACAGGAATTTGACGAAATTGGAGTAGACGAAACGTGAATAAAAAGTCACAGGTTAAAACATGTGAGTTTAATGACGTAATGGAAAACGAATATATATATATATATATATATATATATATATATATATATATATATATATATATATATATATATATATGTAATATACTGTTTTGTTTTTAAATCCCCGAAACAGTGTTTCATGGTAAACAACTGATGATTCCTTGAAAAATAAATTATTGGTATTATAGTAAATTCGAGAGCGAGTTGATGCAGTGATTGCAGGTGATTAAATGACTTACTGAATAGATGGTTTTCTAACGAATGGTAAAAATATTTTTTTGTATAGTTTTAAAGGTTAAAAACTTCAAAGACTATATATATATATATATATATATATATATATATATATATATATATATATATATATACAGAGTTAGAAATTCGTCAGTTTGACAAGGAGTGACACTGGTCGAGCTGAAGCGACAGGCCCTATGGCCCTTTACGCCGGGGAAGCAAAAAAAAAAAAAAAAAAAGAAAAAAAGACAAGTGTGCAATCTTCCAAATGGGGAAAAATTTGAAATAAAAGTTGTAAAATATAATCGGAGACTCCTGGTCGTTTCATTGGAAGGATTTTTTTCAGCTTTTTGCAGATTCACCGATCAAGATCCACAGACGAACGAAGGTATGTTTTCTTTATTGACAAGACACAAAATCACTAGGGCTATGACAACAGCATATTCTTTTCTCCTGTTTTGATTTTCAGGTGTATAACCATTGATATATTATATGTCTTTATGTAGAGTTAGGTGATTAATTGTTAATTATGGTTGATTAATTGTGTCTAACTGAGTCGTATATATTACCGAGAGTAAAAATAATGAAAAGAATACGCTGTTCTTGCCCTAATAATCACTCGGAACCGTGTCCCGTCCTATTTATGTTATCGACATTGTACATGTCCTGTACACATCCACAGAGAATTATGAACACTAGATGACACAAGGAAACCATTATATACACCCTTCTATTATGTGCACCCATTACATACCGCTATTAAACATATAGTGTATCTGGTGCCGATGTATCATTCATTTAATCTGGTATAGTGACCGACAGTTTTCCAAAAGGGAACGTAACATATCGTTAATTTAGTGCCGTGCTCCCCTTGAAGGGAGTACAACATAACAACCAGAGAGTTTATTTATATCTGCTCCGTTGTTGTATTTTAACACTCACCGAGCTTCAAATTAAAAAAAAAACAGTATTGGTATTGATAAAGGAATAGAAAATACACGCAAAAGATTTTAGAGAAGTCTGTAGAAATCGCTCACAACATTAGGTGTACTATCGTGACATATAAAATATCTTTAGGGAGATAGTTAGTGTAAAGAGAAAAACAAACATAGATCTGTACTTACCAAATCCAAAATGTAATCCTCCAACGATTCCCTGCATTGTAGCAGACAGGCCAGGCGGTGCGAGAATATTTGCATGACCCGACGCCGACGCGTACATGAGGCCAAATGTTAATCCATGGAGAGGCTCAATTGCCAACACAAACCAACCTTTTGTGAGGAATGAATAACAAAGAAAACGAATGCTGTATGCCGCTAGTGCCATATAAAGGCAAGGGATGTGTCCGATCTTTTTCAAGATCTTATTTGAAATGCCCAAGATGATCAGTTCAGAGAGACAGTTTAGAAAGAGGCACAATCCCAGAACGGTCTGAGATGTGCCTTTGTCCTTCAGAAACCAGAATAAGAACCCTGTGATGGCGCCGTTTAATGTTCCAAAGATTAGAATGACGAATAGAAATATTAAAATCTCAATGTTCTTGAATACGAGCCCGAGTTTCTGAAACATCTGCGCCGATTTGATCGTTGTAGACGATTCCATTCGGCTTCCAGCAATGCAGGCGAGTGTGATGAAGGCGATGAACAAGTAGAATGATATATGATAATCGATGTCCTTATGTGAGTGCTCCAAGAACTCCATTAGTCCCGTGGAGAGCAGCGCAAACAGGCCGAAACCAATGGTGCCCCACATGCGTTGTCGACCCCAGAAGTAATTTTGTTCTCCCAGAAGATCGTAGGCGATAGCGTCGATAAGGCTAGTTGTTGGCGATGAAAACAGATTACAGATAAGAAGAAAGATGAAAAACATGACAAATGTGATACCGTAGAGGTTGATCCTCTTTTCACAACCGGTGTTAGTCTGGCGGGGACACTCGAAGTCGCAGTTTAAAACCGTCTCCTCGTCACACAACATTTGCCAGTAAGATTTCCCTTGATGGAGCAGGTTCTTTAGATTGTACTCCTTGCAGATGAGGTGTGGGAGCGCTATCCGTTCCTGGTGGATCTCACTCATCATCGTCACTGTCGCGTTTTTGATGGCGAAATGCAAGTACGACTCCTTACTTGAACTGACCCAGATATCTACACAGTTTCTCTCCCCGAATGGTCGCACGTCTGTCGTAAAACAGACCCGAGATGTATACGCCCCCGGAACGGCAAAAAGACAGGAAGCCTTGCAATGTATCCCTGTCATGTTATTCTGTCTGGACATCGATGCATACTCGTAGAAGGTCAACGGGCACTCATCATCGCGACTGAACGTGATCTTGCTGCCCCCCGATTTGTTTGCTTGGAACGGTAAGCAGTCGCGGATGTACGAATCTTGGGTGTTGCAGTGGACATTCGTCTTGATGGTGATAGTGTGGGGTATGTGTTTGGCCGGCACAAACAACAGGCACATGTAGCTGAGACCACTCATGAACGTACAGAGCAGAAGTATGAGCTTGTGTTTGTGGAATCTGTCGGCGACGAAGCTGAACAGTGGCTGCACGAAGAAGCTGATGAATGGCATACATCCGAAGATGATACCCGCTTCCTGGGCCAGAAGACCCAACCTCTTCATGTAGATAGGGATGAATGGGAGAAGGGTCCCCGTCGCTGAAAGAGAGAGAAAAAAAGACACGTTTAATCATAAGTTATTAAAAGACAAGTACTCTGTACTGATCAAGAACTTAACTGTAGACTGCCGGAAAAACAGTTGGAAGAAACCGACACGATTATCCAATCAGCAATCAATGTCAGCAGACGATGTTTTCGTTAATAGGAGGGAAAACCCGGGTTTGTTTTACAAATCACAGCGATTGGAAGACATGGTTAAAAATCAAATATACAATAAATAAATGTTACCATAGCAAATAAAAATTACTGTGCAATCTACCTGCACCATTTTTTGGTGTTTTAAAGTAGTTTTAAATATTTTTTATTTCATCTCAAATATTTACTCTTTTTACGGCTTTTAAATTCCCAACCAAAATGCCTGCCATTTTGTTCGTTTATGATTTTGACCATTTTTAGGGTGGTGTGAGATGAGGGTGAAATTCGCTATTGGCGAGTCCAGTACGCGCAAGGAAAGTCTTTTTTTTTTAGAGGATGGGGTCATATATATTTATCGCTTTTTTTTTTTGGCGGGGGGTTCAAATCTCTATCTTTTTATTGCTCTCATTTATAATTTAATTATTTTTCCGGTGGGGGACGGAGATGAGCCGTGCCGTTTCCCGTGCCCCCCCCATTTATGTGTTGTATATTTGATTTTTGATCACTTTTTCGAATCACGGTGGATTGTAAAACAAACCCCTCAAAAACATATTTGATCTTTTTCTTTAAAAAAGTTATCGATCATAGTTGCTTACTTAAAAAAAAAATTTTTCATCGTTACAAAAAAAAAAAAGAAACGTTTTAGATACTTTGCATTAAAAATGAAAAAAACTTGATTTTTGTTCGTAGTTGTTTCCATGTTTTCGTCTTAAAAAATAAGAACTTACTGTTTTGTAACATATGTTGAAAAAAAAATTAATGTACCTTCTTTGAAAAAAAAACAAAAAATTAAAAATATTTCTTTCATACAAGTCAAACTTGTAGAAATTCCACATCATCCATATATAATATATTACTGCTGGGTATTCTGAAATCTAAGCATGAATTGAGACCTCGCGATATTATTTTAGCCCTTTTGTTAAAACTGTAAAAGTGTTTGTCTAAGTAATCTGGTTAATGTAGTATCAGAATATATCTGGGTATTACGACTGATCTCCAATATAAGAGTCTGTGACATATTTCCATTGTATCGACGCCCGGCGCGAACGGAACCCTCACGATATCACTATACCATCTTTAGACAGAACATATACTACACTTGGATCTTAGCCAGAAGAGCAAGAATGTATATTTTGGTTTCACGTACGGCCTAAAAGTGACATCATTTTATTTTAAATTGTTTTTTTTTTTACATTGCTTCTTCAGTGATCGGGAGATCCTATTTATTAAAAAGGAGGGCAGAAAGCGATAACATATTACGAACATTAAATTAGCGTGTCCATAGACTAATTTAATGTTTTTAGTATATCAGCTTCTATCCTCCTTTTAATAAATAGAATCTCCCGATCGAATAATTTATAATATGGAAACCGTGGCACACGCATGCACGTTGAAGGTGCTACGGTACTAATATATACTAATGGGACTTGTAGAATTCAACATCTGTATCTTTCATATGTAATATATTACTGCTGGCCATTCT
This sequence comes from Euprymna scolopes, assembly GCF_053919585.1. NCBI lineage: Eukaryota > Metazoa > Mollusca > Cephalopoda > Sepiida > Sepiolidae > Euprymna > Euprymna scolopes. The sequence continues at coordinate 107,736,310 of NC_136491.1, forward strand.
GTGGACGTTCAGCATGAATAGAGACCCTGCGATAATATTGTACCTATTTACTATGCCTCCCCACGGGACAGAGTTAGACACCAGGGTCGTTTTTTAACGTGGAGAAAAGGTACAAAAATAAAAATTGTCTCAGTCGTGAAGGATTTCTCCTCCACCGAAAGAGAACAAGAAATAGCAGTGCAGCAATCAGCATCTGTTTTGTTAAAACTGTAAAATCTTTAAGTAATCTGGTCAATGTAGTGTTAAAATATATCTGGTTATTACGGTTTATTTCTAATATCCCTATAGGAGTCTCTGAAATATTTCCACTGTATGGATACCCAGCGCGAACGCCCCCCCCCCACGATATCATTATACCATCTTTAGACAGGACGGATACTATCTTTGGATCCTAGCCAGAAAATCAAGAAGGCATTCTCGTATTTTAGTTTCACATACTGCCCCAAATCAACATCATTTGATCTTATTTTTTTTTTTGCATTGCGTCTTCGGTGATCGGGAGATGCTATTTATTAAAAAGCAGGACAGGAGGTTATACCATACCATGAACATTAAATTACCATCTATATATTAATTTAATGTTTGTAGTATAGTATCGCCTTATATCCTCCTTTTTAATAAATAGGATCTCCCGATCGAATAATTTATAATCTAGAAACCGTAAAAAACACACACACACACACACATAAACACATGCACACACATAAACACATGCACACACACACACACACACACACACACACACACACACACACGCATGCACACGCAGGTATACATATGCTTATATATGTGTATATATATATGTATGTATATATATGTATATATATATGTATTGATGTGTGTATATATGTATATATACGTGAACATATATACACAGTAGTGTCCAAAACTAAGGGACAAAATTTAAAAACCCAATATTTGTTAGAAATAACAACTGTGAAAAGCTGAAATTTTGACACCTCGTAGTCGTTATTATCCATAATAATATACTAAAATTTGAATCATTTGCAAAGGATAGAAAAAGAATTATAACAATTATTTATTTATTTTCAAAATAGGAACGTCCAAAAGTAATATAGATTACTGGAGTGCCATCAGTTATAATCGAAACCGAAACCAAAACTTGTGAGGAATTCTTGATAAAATTATTTATAAAAAAAAATAGATGACTTGAGTGCCATCAGCTATAATCGAAACCGAAACCAAAACTTATAAAGAATTCTTGGTAAAGTTATTTATGACAAGAATTGGAAGTACATAACAATTAAACGACCCGGATGTAAGCGTGACACAGAAAATAATACACACACACACACACACACACACACACAAACCAAACACACACATACACTATCGTATTGATATATAGATGTAAAAATATCAACCCCAAGAAAAAGTAAGTACAAACAAAATAAATAATTTTCTAACTGTCAAATCCACTAAGTCTGTGCCGGTCGAGCGATCATTCTCCGTTTACCTATAATGCATGCTGATGAGAGAGAGAGCCGCCAAAGATGATAAATCCGAACAAGGTTATAATCTTTATTACACACACCCAGCACAATTCTCCCTTGCAAAACAAACCATGTTTGGTTACTTACAAATTTCGTTACCCGGTGTTTACAAAGGTTTCCCGAGAGTTGTCACCTGGAAAATGAAACGAATTTTTTTTTCTATTTTTTTTTTTTCAAAATATACAAACGAACAAAAATTTTTGATAGCCCAATTTTTTTAGGCTAACCCCATATTTATTTCCCTGTAAAAGAAAAAGCTGTAAAGAAAAAGTAAATAAATTCGAATATATGTTTCTAAATTTTTTAGATGAGAATTGATATTTCGTATTATGTATATTTTTCGGATAACATTCTCCGACCTTCTTTAGGGGTACGATGTACATTCAATAAGTTTCCAAACGTTTTCTGTAGGGGCACTTTGATTGATAGTACATACATGAAACTCTAGTCCCTTTCGAAGTAATCTCCTCCGGTTGTAATGCATTTGTTGTACAGTTCCAACAACTTCTGGAAGGCCCCATGGAAGTCCTCTTGTGAGAGCGTGTCAATGACCCTCATCATAGCCTCTTCAACTGTCTCATAACGACGGTCTCTAAGGTTTTCCTTGAGCTTATGGAATAACCAAAAGTCACAAGGAACAAGGTGTGGATGATAAGGAGGGCGAGAAACTGTTTTAGTATCCATCTTTGGTCAAATAGTCTGAGACAAAGATGGAGATGTGGACTCGAACATTCGCACAAATCTTCCGCATCTTCAGCCCCTCGTGAATAATTGTGCTTCGGTTTCAACATTTACATAAAATTGTGCACTTGTCTCTATAGAAACACGACTGTCCTTATCCATGAAATTCTTTATTTATTCTGACTTCTTTACCCTCACACCTTTTATCATCCCTCGCAAACTCCCTGCATTTCTTAAATCTCTTATGCTACTCAAAAACTGATGCTTAATTCATGCAAGATGGCCCAAAAGCAATCTGAAATATTCCACACGTTTTTGTGACATTTTTATAAGTTTAAAACAGAATTTTATTGCATATCGTTCTTTTAAAGTGTCCTCGCGTCCAGATTGCATTTTTGAAATCTACCAGCTGTGACAATCAGGCTTTAGTAAGTTGTATTCCAATTCCTGCTGTAGCTGTTCATTTGAACCTGAAATCATAAAAATGGGCCAGTCATCTCAAAATATGCATAGCATAACAGACTTAATGTTCACGAGTCTACGACAATTTTAAATGTCTGTAAAAAAAATCTTATTGAGCTTGAAAACTTTTATGTCAGACTCGGGAATTAGTTACACACACACATACACACACATATAGTAATCTGTAGTAATAAGTTGCGATATATAGCGATAAGTAGTTAGTATACGTTTAAGGCTCATAAATTCATACTAGAATTGTCCGCAAGAACACAAGCCGTAGTGGATAAAGTACTTGATTAAATTCAGTTGTAAGTTACACTGTTCTGAAGGTGAAGTTTAAATCCTCAAAAACATCATAGCGTATTACTTAGAACTTCTACTGAGTCATGGCTGACGGAACAAGAGCATTCTACCACCACCACATTGCTTAAATAAAGGATTCTGTTTGAAATTCCGTGCATATTCCCAAGTTCAACAGAAAGATTCCCTTGTTCGACAAGATACACCTGAAAAAGGTCAGAGGTTACATCAACCTAAACGTTGTGAAAACACCACTGAAGGTGAAAACATTTACCCGAATAATCCAAATAATACGAAATAAGAACTTGGTTAGTATTTTGTAATCATTTTGTTACTATTATGTTGGTGCAAAAATAATGTCGTTTTTTGACGTTCAACTGTCTATATAAAAACGGCATTATTTTTGCACCAACCTAATAGTTTATCACTTGTAATGTTTAGGTTCTTTCGTTATCGAGTCCTTGTGGTAGGAGCGTTCTCGAATATCTTTGGCTACATCAGTCCGTCACTTGGTCGATCTGCTTCAGATTTTCAAAGAGTTATGTCATCGGATAAAGCGCTGCTCACGATCCGTGTTGCCTCGAGCGTCGATGGATGCTATTTCTCTTCTTTTTTTTATCAATGGAAATCGCCCCAGGCAAGGCATGGAACCACTTGATGTAAGGAACTAAAAATATTACTTTAAGCCAACGATAAGTTTTAGAGGGATAGACTCCGACCCAGAAAATAGCAGTTCTTTCCCCTTTGTCAGAAACATCGCTCATAGAATGTGAAGATTAAAGGACAAAATATGAAGAAACGAGATCCACTTTCTATTCTCCCCTCACGCTCTCTCTTTCCCACAAAATGATGTTGATAATCTTTCCCTACTCTATAGTAATTCACCCAGGAAAGGTACTCGACTGAGCTTCAATCTCTGATCCGTCCCCTTGTAAGACAATTACAGCAAGAATTCGTCTTATTACCACCACTGCAAATAACTTTCCTTTCTTCTGTATGATTAGCATCAAACGAAGTGCTCACTATCGAACACATTAACGCGGTATCGCTTCCCTTAAGAGTGCAACATGGCTGCGCTCAAATCCTCCTCACACATTTGTTTCCTTCAATCGTCATTTCCAATCCTCTCATATTATTCATTGGTCAGCTGAAAATTTACCCGTCTTATTAAATGCCATCCTCGAATGCCTTTTCACCTTGATAAGTGATGCCCCATTAATGTTTTTTTTTTATTTAAAAAATAGTATAGTAACTAGTATGTAAAAATGCGCAGATTGAATGGACGCAAGTCACGTTAATAAGTCTATTCGTTTGTCAGTCTGTCACACATAGTTGCAAATTTCATTTACATCGATAAACGCGCATGTTGAAGGTACGAATCTTATTTTTAAATACAGTAAAGCACCTCCGTAGAATCTTTGCATGTCAATCGGTCAGAATTCCCCTTCTTTAAGGGACGCTTTATTCTTTTTTTAAAAACCTCTTTTTCACTCCAAACAAGGCATATTAACAATTGAGTGTAAGGGGTTACTATTTAGGATTGTGTCTAACAAGAGACTGCGGAGAATGGAGCAGCGAGATGTTTGTTCACATTACATTAAAACTTTTGCCGGTTAATACAGTCAGGGAAAAAGGAAACATGGAGACAATTTCAAAATCTAACAGTTCAAAGGAAGGAAATCTTAGAGTAGAAGGCTTTGCGGCATCTAGGGATCTCAGCAGTGAAGAAGTGGAATTTTGCTGCTTGTCAGGTTAGTTGGGAATATTTACGTCGATGAGGAAACAAGTGCTTTGAGATCAAGGACACATTCCTTTGAAGTACTTGTAAAACAGACAAAGGGATACAGCGTTGCAGTTGAAGTTTGATCAACGTTAGTCGATGTTCCAACCTCGGCAATCAGTCCGACAGAAACTGGGCCTTTTCGATAGCCCTTTTGCAGTTGGCCTGACGCAAAATGTTCTGTGTAGCCCTAGAAGGTCCACCCTTCCAGGCCTTGCTTCCGGGAGGAGCAAGTTTATCGCTTGTTGCCTGAAGCGCCCTCACTGGGGAATGCTAACGGGGCTACTAAGGCATATTTTGCAGGGCCGGAGCGCCCCTTCTTTAGGAGCACTGCCTCATTTTCTTCTGACCTTGTGTTACATCCTGTCGCGGTGGGAGAGAGGTAAATATCGGCCAATATTATGAGGCCCATTTTAGATTTGAGACTCTTGTTTGAATTGTGGCTTTTTAAAGATTTCGGATCTCTGGATCGATTTTAATATAAAAAAGTAAATTTCTATTGTTTGTCAGTCGCACTGTCATATCTAAGTTTGTTTGGTTTGTTTTATAAGACGGCACATCAACCCTTTTTTATAAGGTAATTATTGAAAAAGTTTTCCGTGCTTTAAGTTGTTTATATCGTAAAATATTTATTCGCGGTGTTTGGTTTGGTTGTTTTGTGGAAGATTTTTGTTTTTGTTTTTGGCTTTGCAGAAGATGATTGAGTTTTCGCCAAAGAAAATAACAAGAAAGATTGACATTAATATTTTGTGCACTTTAGATCAGGAAGCCAGTATCATCAGACGGCCTGATCGGGTAGCTCTATTTAAGTTTATAAAATTATTTCCATCGCGAAAGGCGCTCGTTTAATGGACGCGTCACGTGAAGACGCATACTTGTTCTGACAAGTCTAAATTAGATCGGTATTA
>NC_136491.1:107744454-107814454 GCF_053919585.1 Euprymna scolopes
TGCAATAAAATTCTGTTTAAGACTTGTAAAAAATGCCACAGAAACGCATGGAATGCTTCAGACTACTTATATAATTTCTGAAGAGGACGCTTCACAGAACGACTGAAACGCGTTAAAAACGATTTCAATGATTTAAAAACATTATTACAATGATCTAAGCATAATTCTCAATGAAAAACCAAGACACGGAATAATAAAATAATGTTAAAAAAATACACGTTGTTGGTGACTACCCCTTATATATATATATATATATATATATATATATATATATATATATATATATATATGTATATATATATATATATATATATATTAATGAAAAAAAAAAAGGTATGTACTGTTTACCTGATATACGCAATTTTTATTTGGCAATTTATAACTACAATAAATTGCGGTTTCACTTAACTCGCAAATTCTAGCATTGCTACAAATATAATTTGCTGATTTCTTTATGTCCTCTGATGAGAAGAATAATAAGAATATCATTCTTTGAAACTTCGCGGAATAAGGACTTTGTAAATTGTTTTTTGGAGTATTCAGTCGAACAATACATTTTGATTGTAAAGTTCAACTTACGGTTTTAATATATATATATATATATATATATATATATATATATATATATATATATATGTATATATACTAGCAAAAGTACCCGTCGTTGACTGGGTTCAAAAACAGCCTACAGAAAATGGACTCTGATTTATGAAAGTATGATAGATTATGAAAAGGAAGGGTTGTAAAGAGATAGCTTCGAATTTGGGGGTATCAAAACCAAAGCAAAATATGATGAAAGTAAAAATAAAATAGATAAACCCCATAATTTATTATACCATACCTGTTCACACTGAAAAACTTATCACAATATTCTGTGGATCTATATTAAAAAACCTTGTAAAACTTTGTGACATATTTCTATTCTATGGAGGCCAGGCGGGAACGCAGACCCCACAATTTTATTATACCATTCCTATTCAAGTTAAAACATACTTATCATAGCATTATTATGTACATCTATATCAAACACACTTGTAAACGTTTTTTTTTTAATTTAAATTTTTTTTATTTCCATACTTTGGTGGACCAGGCGCGTGCGCAGACCCCACAATTTTAATGAATCATCATTATGCCAGATCAAACATACCCATTCCTGTGTCTCGATACATCTTCTATCATTATATGTGATCAGTTTTCTATAATAGTCAACCATATAGGAGCCTATTCGTAACCAACCACACACACACACACGTACACAGACGTTCAGCTTTATATTATATATATACTAGCAAAGATACCCGTGCTTCGCACGGAGCTTTGTTGCGCACTCGGGTACCAAAATCTGTGGGCACCTTTCCAGTAAGTTGATGTTGTAAGAGCAACGATTGCATAAGGTGATTAACATTTTAACTACCTCTTGTAGTGACTGAAATTCAATCAGGAACTTCACAAAACATTTTCATCAAAAAGGAAGGTTACTTGATGTTACATAGTAAATTTTTCATTGAAGTCATTTTCAACTCTTGCTTAAATTTTATCTTGCACATTCAATACTAAAAACTTACTACAATCAGATCATGTCAGTTTTTCCTCATATCCATTTCTCGAACTTTTCACTAAAGAGCCTCAGGGTAAACTACATTTCTGCTGCTTTGATTTGGAGGCAGAATGTAGAGTTTTTCTGAACTTCCTGTCCGGCTGATGGAGACGTAGAACATACCGTGACTGAAGCAGTCTGATGTCAAGTCTACGCCAATGGTGTTAAATGTCTGACCTTGACTTTTGTTTATGCTCATTGCAAAACACACCTTCACAGGAAATTGGAGTCTCCGGAATTTAAATGGAAGTACTGAGTCCGATGGAACTAAGGGGATCCTTGGCAGTAGAACGGTTTCGCCTTTGTAGGGACCACAGGAAATGGTGGCCTCAAGTACATTGGTGTGCAATCTGGTGATAACACATCTGGTTCCGTTTGTTATTTTTGGCGGTTCCAAGGATCGAAGAATCATGATTGGCGATCCAATTTTGAGATTTAAAATGTGTGGAGGCATTACAGATATCTCCAAAGAGTTTAAAAACTCCACAGGGTAGTGAACAGCTTCATATTCATTAGTAGCTGAATCAACTGACTTGTATTGCTTTGTGTCTCCTGGAAATTCATCCATTATTGAATTGTTCAAATGATTCACATTGCTGTTTAATGGCGAAATAATAGCCCTCTCAGCAAGCCAATCCGGTGATTTTCCATTGTTTTGCAGGTCTGGGTACACTTTGTCTTTCAGTTGCTTCTGATTACCGACACATTTACCAAGCGCAGTTGGAATCTTAATTGTGTCAGGTGAAGAAGTGATAGGAAACTGACCATTACCGATTTGGAGAAGCAATTTTGAGAAGTCTGCTGCAGCTGTGTTATCAGAGATATAGGCTCTCATATTAGTAGTCAGTCTCTTCACTATAACGTGCCTCCAGATATAGGATTGTTTCAAACTTGCATTGACAATGTTAGCCCTTGTGCCATGTTTAACCACTGGGAGGATTTGACGGAAATCACCGCAAAATAAGGTTGGAATGCCACCCATGGGATTCTTGTTTCCTGTGATGTCTTGCAGTGTTCGGTCAATTGCTTCATAAGCACTCTTGTGCGTCATTGGGGCTTCGTCTACAATGATTGCAGAGGTGTCTCTAATTACATTTGCCAAGGCTGAGTTACCAGTAATTTTGCAAACTGGCTGATCCATTCGATGAGTATCCAAGGGTACTTTAAAAGTGCTGTGAAGAGTGCGGCCACCTTGTAGTAGAGTAGCAGCAATGCCACTGAATGCTGTTGCAAGCACAATCTTTCTCATGGATCTAATCTTTGCAAGGATCAAATTGATTATAAAAGTCTTGCCCGTACCACCTGGAGCATCAAGAAACATCATGTTTTTGTTCATTTCACCTTGTGCTTCCAACATTGCCATGAATGAATTGTAAACTTGTCTTTGAGAATCGGTCAGTTTTTCTTGCATATTTTCTGCTTGTAGGGAAGTTCTTCAAGATTATAAGTAACTTCACGTTGATACTCTCTCGCGAGTCTTTCATCTCTCCCTTGCATTGGTGCAGGTAATCCATAGCTTGCCAATGGTTGACCGCACATAAGGAGAACTTTTTCTTCAATTAGACAAAGAGTTTTATTGTAGATGTCCTCATTAAAATCTGCTTCTGGATTGTTAACTTCTTGCCTGTATCTGTGAAGAATGTCTTCAGATATTACATCACGAAAAGCCATCCAGATCTCAAGAGGATTTCTTGGCCCACAGGCTGTTAAAATTATCACAAATAGGCTTCGCAAATTTGAAGGTGATTGAGTGGCACTTGCCTCTCCTACTGCTTGATGCAAGTGATGGTCATTTTCTAGAAGGCCTCGAGCAAGGCACGCTGCTCTGTATGTTTCAAACACCTGACCATTGTATGCTCGCAAATTTTGAAATGAAGTTGGACCAGCAACCTCATTGAGCAACAGGCGTAAGAAATAACACTCCCCTGCTTTTGGACTAATCGTGTAGATTCTCCCAATGCATGGTGCCTTCCATACATCATCATTTTCAGTACCTTCAACTTGTACCCCACGCATTCTTCTCATCCATTTCTTTGTCGATTTGTTCCAAGTGTAAAACTCAGGGACTTCTACGTATTTGAGACCCCTTGCAAAGTCATCCTCATGGCAGAGTTGAAAAAATGCTGTCAAAGTTGTGGCAGGCGGTGTACCTTGGGCTCGTTCCAGAGCAGTATCAGCTGAGAACATGACACGCTGCCCATTTTCAAGATGAACAGAAAGTTGTACAATTGGGGGGAAATGTTCATGGATGGGATGTTCCAATATCCTCCAGGCTGCTTCTGAACTGCCGACATACCTTGCATTCTGGAACTGCTGGATCTCATCCACAATGTGACTTTGTACTTGGCCTTGTTGGTTAGCTGCTCCATCAGTTCTTTGTAGTTCAAACACTGCTTGATCACATCCTTTATTCACGTATTTGAGGACATATTTGATGCTTTGGATCGAGCTGCAAATTTCTACGTTAATGTGAGCGTTGAACTGCTGAAGGAGGACCTTGTTGTACGGAACAATCCACTGGTTTGTTATTTCTTGATTAACATACCGACCATTTCTCTTCATCCTTATTGTACCAGTCTGGCCTCCATCTTCTGGTTTTCTTCGCCTGTACTTGGGGTAAGAGTCTTGGCCTTGCTTGGTACACTGAAGAAATTCTTTTGGGTATTTTTTGGAACATTTGTTGTCAATCATACATGGACAATTTGGATTAAATGGTCCACAAGGTCCATGCACCATATGTGCCATCACTTTAGCATGAAGATCAGGATCTTCCTCTTTGTCAGGGATCTCTGCAGATATGCAGAGATCCATTTTTTCTGGTAGAAGTTTGTCCTCTGGGGCCTGCCAGGTGAGGATGTGTGCATGCGGCAGTCCTCTTTTTTGATATTCAATACTGTACAAGAAAGCCCTCAACCTGCCAAATCCTCCCTTTTTAATAAATTCAAGTAACTTTTTTAGCTTCTGCCTGAAAACCCTGGCAACAATATCTGGACGATCCTGAGGGTCTTGCCCTTGAAGACAATTTTCTGTAATTTCTGTCCACTTTGGATTTGTTGTGAACATGATGAAGAGGTCGGCTCGGCCCATTCGCCGAACATATGCCATGGCATCACTTTGACGCTCAAACATGTATCGAGGGCCTCCTGTATAAGTTGCCGGAAGTACAACTCGTTGACCAAACTGTTCTGGATTCCCATCCTCCCTAAGAATTGAATCTCTCAAGTTGCTATAATTGTCAGCTCTCAGGGTCTGTTGCTCACGCCTCAGGAACTGTAAACGTTCTGTTTCAATCTTGCAGTACACATCCACCAGCCATTGTTGAAATAGCCTTCGGTACCAGAGAAAATAGTTTCCAGGCCGAGTCATTAAATGGTACGAATAAAATTGCTGTTGGGTAACTTTTCGCCCATTGGATGCCTTCATGTAGATGTTGTAAGATGGAGAACCATAGGGGTACATTAACGGGTACATTAAAGTATCGTAGAGGGGATGTAGTTCGGAGATCCATTTTAATGTATCATTTCTAAAACGCAAGACAATATCCCGGTTAGCTGTTGGTTCATTCTCCATTAATATTCCAATCTCATACGTTGTTGTTGGAGCATTGAATCGCCGTGGATGCTCTTCTTGCGGCCTTCGGTCTTCCCTTATGACAACTTTATGTTCTACCAAGTGTTCTTCTTCAATCCTCTCCTTTGTTGTTTTCAGCTGACAAATAAAGCTGTTGTTCTCATGTAAAAATTCAGTCAGACTTTGGAGAATGTCTCTATTGAGTCTACTGTCACGTCCCCGATTATGTAGTTCCTCTTCCAGACTATCCAAGAAGTAGACTTGAATAAACTTTGCTGTTTCATCTTCAGGTGGTAAAAGACTCCCAATCTGGTGGCAAACCTGGCCTCGAATTCTAAAAGAAGGATTCCACCCATGTACTGCCGCAATTTTGTGACCAAATGATGTCATTGCAAAACAATTGTTATAACTGCGTAGATTTTGCAGAAAATCTTTAGAGATGGGACCATTGCCGGAGAGCAAATCTTGAAGCAACTGAGGCAGTGGTGGAAAGCTATCAAGCACAACTTTGCCAGAAGAACAACAACAACCAGGGGTTTCTCCTTTAAATTTTACAGCTGAGCAATGTTGACATACTTTGTCCATTTTTCCTATATCAGCTGTAGTGAGAGAGTCATTTTTGTTGTAGAGCAATCCTTTTCTATTGCAGTGTTCTATTTCATGGTGTCTCAAAGCAGTCATTCGTTGTCTAGCTGCCTCGTTTTCTGTCAATTGCTGGGGCAAAGTCATACTCTCTCTCCATGCAGCCTCTCGTTGTTGCCCTTGGTATAGGCGAAAGCTTCGTTGGGTTTCCGATTCATTCTGATGTCGTTGAGCCACTCTCAACTGACCTTGTGTACGTCTACTTACCTCATATAATTCATTCGATCGTAATATTGCTTCTCTTTCCAGTGCATATCTTTGCCTTTCTTGAATTTCATCTTGTGATGAATTTAACCGCCTTACAGCATGTCTAGTTCTGTCAGCTTCACGTTGGGTTTCTCTTTCCAAATCTGACAGTCTTGCTCTCCTTTCTCTTTGACGTATCCTGTTAAGTTCTAGACGTCTTTCTCTATCTGAATTGTTTTCATTGGAGCGAATTGCAGCAACTCTTAGTCTATTAGCTTCCAATCTTTCCATTCTTTCTTCCTCACTTTCGTTTCTACTTCGTTTGGGTGGCATAATTTCGGTTTTAAACGGAATTGTTTAACGATATTAATGATTGTAAATTAATTAAGCGTAAAGGAAATGTATACTAACTGAAATAGACGAACTATAAATAATATTTCTGAATAGTACAATTATAAACAATTATATTGTACCTATTTACTATGCCTCCCCACGGGACAGAGTTAGACACCAGGGTCGTTTTTTAACGTGGAGAAAAGGTACAAAAATAAAAATTGTCTCAGTCGTGAAGGATTTCTCCTCCACCGAAAGAGAACAAGAAAATGAAGTGCAGCATCTGAAGAACAGATACTACACTTTGATCTTGACCAAAAGGAATGAATAAAAGCGACCTACGTGTGACTCATTACTTCCGGGTGTAAACGTCACAATCTAAAAGTAATAATTAAAAAAAAAAGTAAATGTAAAATAAATGTAATACCAACTTAGGTTAACTAAGTAAACAGTACAATTAAAACAGTTCTATTAAAACAAATAATTACTAAGATCTAGGTAATTGTTAGTCTCATTGTTATGGTTTTAAAGAAAAAAATGTGTAAAAAAAAGTTCTGCTTTTGTGAGTACGTGTATTTCTTTTAAATTACATAACCTTTTTATTTTATTATTTATATCTCTTTTAAATTTATATATTTTGTTAGTAAACTGGAAGAAATTCAGTTGAATAAAACCTTGTTCGTGTTCTTTACGTTAAACTCATATTTTTATAAAAGGTTCATCCGGTTTAAAGAAAGCACTAAGTTTAAATAAGACTGGAAATAACTAATTCAATATATAAATAGAAAAATGAAATAAATATAAGCTTTAAGTCTTAAGATAGTAATAATCAAAATGTAATAAATTATTTGTAGTTCAAATCTATGATAAGACAGGCTTTCGAAATAGGCTCGACCAGAAAGATTAAATTGGAACGAAATTATAATCTCCGTGCCATTTTCAAAACAACCCCACAAAAGTAACGATATCCTGCAGTTGGTTAAATGACAATGTTGGTTGTAAGAAAAATGTAAAAGAAAATGCGCTTATCTGTTTATTTTGACCTGTTTTATTTAATTAAAAAAAAATTGGCTATAACTGGAAGAGAGCGTTATGTTTTGGGGGTTGTTTAAAAAATAGAATGGAAATAAAGTTAGTTCCGTTTTAATTGTGTTTAATTGCGGCAAGCGCTAACAAAATCGAAAAATCACTGTTTACATTCGAAATGTTAACTTTTATAGGTTTACAGGTTTGCTGACAAGGCTGGGGGTGTTTAATACAATTATTTTACTAAATTGATTTTTTTCATTTAAAAATAAAATTATTTCTTTTTTAATAAAGTTTTATTTTAAAATATTTGTTTTTGTTTATTTATATAAAATTACGATAGTTGAATTGTATTCTTTCAATTATATTGGCAAGTAAAATATAAAAGATTAAAACGGAACGAAATTGAAATTTCCATTACATTTTCAATACAATCCCAAAACATAAAGCTTTGCTCGCCAATGAATTGTTTTGATAATATACGTAAAGTGAAATAAATCGAATATAAAATTAAATGAAAATATATTAAATAATTAAATGTTAAATAGATTTTTGTAAATAGTACAGTTGAAATGATTAGAATATTTCCAATATGTAATAAGGTCGAGGTAATTAGTTAAAGAGATTTAATATAATGTGATATGCAAATGAGCATAAGTCATTCGATATGGGGGTGGTTTGTAGACTAGTATATAAAGAAATTAGGCAAAGGTTCTTATGTCTCCTATAACAGAAACATCCTAAAATGGGTTCTAATGTTTCTCTACCAGGAGAGATCTACCCTCTTACCTCCTTTATATTTCGTTGATGATGGAGAGCTGTACACACAGACAGAAACACACGAACCCTATTACTTTATAAATATATATATATATATATATATATATATATATATATATATATATATATAACTACTTCATTTAATCGCATACATTAATATACCAAAGTATAAATTCATGCGTAAACTTGAATACGTAGGCAGAGCTAGATAGTAAGTTATATATTATATATTTTATAACTTACTATATAGAAAACTATACGTTGATGCACTATATATATATAGTGCATCAACGTATAGTTTTCTATTAATTTAAACATGCCAACCGCCTTAATATGAACGTAAGAAAATAAATTAAGACTTAAACAAAATACAAATTAATTTATAAATACAAGAAAATAAATAAAATTGAAATCAATAAAATGATGTTGATTATTAACACAAGCTCTACATTACGTTTCTAAATTTTTTAGAGGAGGAATGTCATTCGTATTATTTGAATTCTTCGGACTACTATTCTTATCTTGATTCCTATTTTCATAACTTTTCGGCCGATGTACCCTCTAGCCTTCTTTAGATATATCTTGTCGAACTTGGATATCTTTACTTACTTAGGATCTCGAATCGCGTCATGGCTGACGGAACGAGAGCATGATACCCCCGTAAAATAAATAAAAGTTTCCGTTCGAAATTCCGTCCAAATTTCCGAGTTTGACAGAAACATTCCCGTGTTCGACAAGATACACCTGAAGAAGGTCGGAGGTTACATCGACCGAAACGCTGTGAAAATGACATTCAAGATGAGAACAGTAGTCCGAAAAATCCAAATAATACGAAGCTCTACATTATTAATTTTACAGAATACTAATGGATTTTGAAATAAAATTAATTTCAGTTCCATTTAATTCTCGCTCACGTTTACAATAACCGCGGTATGCACGCGTGAACATAGGTCAAATACATATCTGAGGAATTTTAATTTAACCTTCAGTTTGTGTCTATCTGTTATATATTGTATTATCTTCTATAAATTTACTCTTTATTTATGCCAATAATATGAGGTCTTCTTGATATTTAGAAATACTTTTAATTTATTCATGCCAATAATATTGTGGGATCTGCATTCGCCGTTGACATTCATGAAAATGATATACGTTTTCCTTTTTATTTATTCACATAAATGATATTGTGGTGGCTGAATTCTCGTTTGACACTCATAAAAACGAAATACTTTTCATTTTAATATATTAATATATTCGTATCAGTAATATTTTGACGTTTGCATTCGCACTTGGCATTTATATTAAGAGACAGAGTGCGTAACGGTATCTAATAATCACTTTAATAGTCAAGATAGCATGTCTTAGTACTCTCCAAATTTAGAGGCTAGAAATATTAACGATAAATGCCATGTTTTGGACCTGATCTACGGAGGCCTTTCGGTGTTTATTGTCGAGTTTATTTGTTGATAATGTGGCTAATACTAGAATCTAGTCGAATTATATAACAGTTGGTCCACTCGTCCTGTATTTAACATAATTTTGAAATACATTTACTCCTTATCTTCTATATTATAGCATTTTCTTTCAAACGTAGAAGAATATTTATTTAGATAAGGTAATAAATCAATTTCGAGCGGAATTGGTTTAATTTGCTGCATTTTTTACTTTATCTTAAATAAAATTGGGCAGTTGGAATATGGACAGATATTTTTTATTGGTATTTTTATTGGTATTTTGGTTTCGTTTTTTTTTTTTTTTATCTCATTTATATAAATTTTATCTGGATTTATATAAATTTGTTGGGAAGAAAATCTATGTTTTTTTTTTGTTTCGTCTACTTCGTACACAAAACTGATAAGAGAATCCAATTTGTTGTAATTCACAGCCAGAAATAGCACGGGATTTTGTGAGCAATGTAACGCATTGCTTAAAAATAATGCCATTTAGTTGTGTCATTTAAATTAGACAGAATGAATGTGATACAATAAGAGAGAAAGGGGGAAGATGAGAGAGAAAGAGGGAAGTAATTAAGAAATATATGATAAAAAGAAGAAGGGGACAAAAAGAGAGAGGTGAGACGGAGCGAGGTCTATAATGAAGGAGAGATTGTAAAAGTTAGAGAGTTAGACAAGGAGATAGATAGAGGCACGTGAAAGAGAGAGAAAGAGAGAAACAGTGAAGAATTGGGAGAACGAAAAAAGGTAGACAGGAGTGTAGACATTGAACGAAGGCGATATTAGGAAAGTGGCAGATTGGAAACGGAAGATATATATGAAGAGATAAAAGTAGACATTTTGAAATGGCATGATTATGAGGGAAAGGGTGAGAGAAAAGGCATTGAAAAGAGTATAACAAGCGATAAAGGAAGATTCATTGACAGAATGGAAGATAGCACATGGAGAGAAATTGAGAGGAAGAAATATTAATAGGGAAAGAGAAAGAAGTATTCCAAAAGGAGTAAATCATCAAAATGGAAAGAGAGAAGACAAAAGAGTGCTTGAAAAAAAAAAAAAAAAAAAAAAAAAAAAAGAAGAGACTGAGTAGGTAGAAAGAAAATCAAGAAGGAGTGTTGGAACGGATCAAGTTCGAATACCTTTACAGGCGGATCATACGATGATCATTTAATGGGGAAGTAATCCCGGAGTAAAAACAACAGAAAAGTATCTGGAAAATCGTGAAGATTCCGCTTAACGTTATGTACACTGAGGACGAAAGGAGGGTTATTTTTTTTTTAGTCGTGAGGGAAAGACTAGTTCTTGCTGTGAATGTCTTATGAGGAAGAAGTTAGAGACTGGAGCTCGGCTAAGCACCTACCATGCACCAGGTAAAAGTTTACTGATCTTCATTATTGATATTTTGATTAGAAGTGGTGAAGGTTTACATGAATATTAATCAAAATTATTTGATTATTTGATGCAAAAAGAAGTATTTCATAATCCTGTTATAATGTCGGAATGAAAGCCACACCAGCCTGGAAAGAATGAAACATTTGTCGGTTGCAGTGTATTGTTGGAAGATGGGCGGGAAGATAAAAGTCGAGATAGTAATTTCAGCACTCAGTTTTATTGCAGTGAAAATGAAAATAGTGTAAGCAATAACACACAAGAAAACCAAGAAAGAAAAAAGCAGAGAAAGACGAAAAAAAAAAAAAAAAACATGATAGAATACTAAAAAAATATGACAGAAAAAGGCCAAGTTACCGGAAAAAAACTTATATTCATAAAAACTAAACAAACGACGGATTACAACCTTTCTGATCCACGTTGCGCGTTTTTACAGGGTGGAACTATAAAAATGTCGCACTAAATAAAAAAAAAATAACTAAAGCATAATTTTAAAACTTTTATTGAAAAAAAAAATCAATTCAGGTAACATGATTATGTAATAGCCATCAGGCTCAATCACCGCCTCGATAAGGGTCCGGAACTGGGAGCACGATGTCCGGAAAACTCGTCCCCAGATAACTCGTCCCCGGAAAACTCGTTCATTTTTGCTAGGTAGCAAAACTGGTCCCTTATTGAATAAATATCGATTGAAAACACATTTTATAACTGTTCTTGACGGAGATAATGTTTTTAAAGGCGACTACCCACCCCCATAATATTTTTTAAAATTGTTTTTACTTGTTTACTCTTGTTTTAAAAAAAATTAAACTTGAACACGCAGTCAAAGAGTCAAGACACGAAAAACGAAACCATATATTTATTTTTTAAAAACACTTTAGTTTTAACACTTTTATGTTATTACGAAACAAAGACAAAAACACTTATGCATTATCAAAGAAAGCAAATATTTTACTCCAAAGAATTAATTTTGTTTAAACAATTTTGTGTTATTACAAAACAAAATAAGAAAACACGGTACTTATGTATTTTTGGCAACGCGCTGAAATAATTACATCATTATTTCGAAAGCCGTTCTTAAAGGGTAGAGTGTTTTGTAACTATTCTGTGTTTCCACCTAACAATTTAATAAAAATAAAATAAAAAAAGATATGAACTTGAATTTAACCTAAAAAATACTAGTTAAAAATAGCGAGATACCAAAAATACATAAGCACCAAAAACACTTCTTGTAATATTTGATAATATAAGATGTTTTTTTTTGTTTAAAAGTAATTTGGGGGGCACTTCTGCAGTATGCAGATGGCGACTATTGTTGGGGGGGGCGTTTCGATAACTCCAATTTCTTCTTGTTCAAATAAGTAACAAACAAGATGTTTTCTTTGGAACAGAAAAATATTTGAAAACCAAAACATTTATTGCATAAAAATATATCAATATATGATTGTAAAAACATTTATTAAAAAGTCTGTTTTAAAAGATATAATTTTAATAAAATAATTGTGTAATGAAATATAGCTTTTTTCAGTAATAAAACAATTTTATTTTCATTAATAAAACAATAAAACATTTTTTTTCATTAATAAAACATTATTAATCAATCAATCAATATTATTTTAATTCATAAAACAATAAAACTAATAAAATAATGAAAATTTTCATTACTAAAACAATTTTATTTTCATTAATAAAACAATTATAAAGTAAAATAGCCCTTTTTTTTGAACAAGTAAATAATTTAAATGAAACATTTTTTTTGAATTAAAGCAACTTTGAAGGGTCAACAACAAATTAATAATTTAAATGTTTTTGACCGAGAAGCACCACCTGGCGACAGTTTAGTGAAACGCACTAAGAAAAGATGGCTGCCGTCCGCATACCGCACACGTGCCTTTTGTTGTTTCGTGAACACAAAAAATATCAAAACAATTTTTTTCAATAAAATATTTGTTTTATTATTAGATAATACGAGAAGTGTTTACATTTTCTTTTGTTTTGTAATAACACAAAAAGTGTTAAAATCTAAAGTAATTTTTTAAAATAAATATATGGTCTCGTTTTTGGTATCTTCCTTTTGGGTTCGTAACTTAATCAACCGTATCCACTTCCGGTAGCTTGATTTTTTTTCCGAGCAGTGATCTTGGACATTACCTAAAAATATACAAATTTATTTTCTTTTGAAGAGATGAGCTCGTTTTAAAACTATATCTGCCTAAGTATTTTCCTTAATTTTCTATTTTTGAGCGATTATCGAGATTCCTAAACGTGATCCTTTCTTGTCGGGCATTTTTTGTTCCAAAGTAATACTCGACATTACTTGTTTCTTTTTAATTAAATAAACTCTTTTAACTAAGTTTAACCACTAAAAACTTACAAAGCTAGTTAGAAAACAAACAGAAAAATCGATTTTATTTTTTTAAAACAACAGTAAACAAGTAAAAATATTAAAAAAAATATTATAAGATGTGTACTCTCTTTTAAGAACAACATCTCCTTCAATAACAGCCATAAAATGTGTTTTCAATCGTTATTTATTAAATAATGGACCAGTTTTCCTACCTAGCAAAAATGAACGGGTTTTCCGAGTACGAGTTTTCCGAGTATGAGTTTTCCGGAGACGAATTTTCCTAAAGGTAACTTTTCCACAAACGCCTGCAGGAGCTCGGCGAATACTCGGCATATAGCGGCGATTAGGCTGGCTTTAGTATTATGGGAGGTCATGTTGGTGATGTTCTCGACGTATGACTAAACGGAGTAGACTAACGGGTTCAGGTCGGTAGAGGAGGGGGGCAGTTAAAAAGGCTACAAAGTCGTAGTACTCCTCACATCAAGTCCGTGTCTCTTTAGGTGTGGGTCGGCGCCGCGTTCTGATGTCACACACAGGGTCTGCCAGCGGTCGCCTGATTGCAGCAAGAGATCACCACACTCTTCAGCACATTCAGGTACACTTTGGTGTTGATTTTCCAGCCAACTTCGAAGATGTGAGGTGGCATGATGTGGCCCCCACTTGAAACCACACCAGAGACCATAACCGTGGTCAGAAACTTTGTTTTCATCACCCGTGGCACATCCAACGATGCATTTTGAGGATGCTGACAATAGTCCTGTTGTCATAACATTGATGAGTTGTACAGCGGCGCATCTTCGATCTCGCTCGTTGAAACTTGTGTCACTTTCATACATGACAGAAGGCTCATATTGCTCTTGCCAACTAGTAGATGGTCTGCAACAACAACAAAAAAAGAAAACCGATTTTCATTAAACGGAAATGGAACCATGTCGTCTTTTTCTAGGGCGACAATTTTATAATTCCACTTTGTATTGTATACTAATTTATAGATTTAAAAATATATTATTTAGTGTTTTATTGATCAGACAGTGAGAGCTAATGGGTTAAGTTTGGATTATTACTTTTTTTTGTCTGTCCATGCTTACCTTCTAAATATTTTGTTAGTCTGTAACGATACGTTTTAGATAGTATTTTCACTATTTAACGCGTAGATTGGATAAATGCATCTTAAGAATTTTTCTTGTTATTCTTCTTGGTCCATGGTTTCTTCCGGTACAACCCCCCTCCAAATTATTGCTCAACAAGCCATCGGATCAACGACCCTTTGACGTCTTTGGTTAAACCTGACATTGATTTACTGCTGCTATCGGCGCCAGAGTATTAAATTAAACACAGTGTCGATTCTGCCCGAACTCGCAGAACTCGACTTAATTTTTAAGGCGCGCTTTCGCCATGATTAATGTCAGCCCGTCCTTAGAGCTATCCTATCCAGACAATTGTGAAATTAATTTCATTCACTGCTGGTTTTTGTTGAACAATCTCAAATATTCTTGTCTCATTTAATGCTTACAGACTGCAAAAAAGTAATCTCAATATCTTTTACTGTCATTTTTCATTTAAATAGCAAAAAGAAAAAAATAACAGTTTCCAGGATTCG
Organism: Euprymna scolopes; assembly: GCF_053919585.1. Taxonomy (NCBI): domain Eukaryota; kingdom Metazoa; phylum Mollusca; class Cephalopoda; order Sepiida; family Sepiolidae; genus Euprymna; species Euprymna scolopes. The sequence continues at coordinate 107,759,379 of NC_136491.1, forward strand.
ATCTATAATAAAGAGCCACGTGTGTTTATTTGTAAATGTATATTTGTCCAACAAGAAAATTGACGAGTACAAAACTGACCGACAAAAGAGGAACGGGATAACGCAAGTATAATTCAATTTCTTTTTTTTTTTTTTTTTCTTGCCTTTCTACATTCTCTGCCGATTTATACGTTTTTTCTTTTCTTTTTTTTTTAAATTTTTATTTTGGAATGTGTTACATCCTTCTTTCTTATTTCGCCATGTGAGGAACGAGTGTTTCTTTTATTTCTAACGGTTACGATGTTTTTTTTAACGCTTTTACTGTCTTACGCATGTTTTATCATCATAATGGAAACAATGGTATTTGTTACATCAGATAGCACTTCAGAGCCGAACAGTTATAACTACAACAATATTTGCAATCACGTATAATCACGCGTAAGACAGTAAAAAAGAAAGTATAATACGTTTATTTTTATACTAGTTGCACATACTCGGCTTTGCTCGGCAAAAACGTATTTCTGGAGTAAGGTTTAGTAACAGACTACTTAAGATACACCGAATATCTAACTTGTTACGAAAAGTGAACACATGTTTGATTTAGAGAAGCATAAAACACATTCATCTTGATTTATGGAAATCAAACGTGAATTAACTTTCGTATCTTAAACAATTCCTATAGCTTAAATAAATAAACTTACTTCCGGTTTTAATCACAACTGTTGTCAGCTATTGATAATAATTGCAAATAAATTAAATTAAAAATAACTTAAAGAAATTAATTTTAAATAATGTTTCTAAATAGAACGATATTATTACAACAACAATTAATAAAATCGAGCTAATTATTAAAATTGATTTCCTTTAATGTACTATGCAAATGAAGTGTATTCATTGAATGTAGATATAATCATGTTGGAATAAAAGTGTATGTAAGTCTGTTTTTAATGTTAAAATTAATTCGTGAAACAAACAAGTTTTGTACATATTAATTAAATTGTGAACAAGCATACAAGAATACGACTTTATTAGAAAACAAGATTCAAACAAGCAGGTATGCCTGAATGGTCCACAGTGTTTTATAATTATTAAGATAATTGCATCAAAAATTTATATCCAAAGCAACTCAACAGATTTAAAATTGTTTAAAACGCCCACTATATGCAAAATATCCAGTAGGTTTACTATCAAAAACAATATATATGTTTTGTTTCTTAATGGTAAGCTAACTGGATATTTTGTATATAAAGCTTCCTTTCGGTGCACCGCGATTTTCCAATCAAATGGATTGATCGCCTGTTCTAGTTGGAGACCCATCGTCATCCACATACAGCATTGTTTCGCTGTTTTACAGCTCATCAGTGCGGCTAGACAAACAACTACCTCAAGCCAGGATCGAAACCCGATCGCCCAAACGAGAGTCGGAGCTTCTAACCGTTTCGCTATACGGCTGCTGCTATGCGGGAAGTGATTTTTTTTTTTTACACAGTGATCACCACTTACCAAGGCCCGGAAGCCACTCAGGGATAAGGGTTATTGCAAGTACATTACGTTAGTGTGGAGATTTGATGACGTGTTTACTTAAGGGGGCGGTTCATTAGAAATTTGTTAACGTTGGACTTGAAGACATCCAAGTTGTAGTCCTGTGGGAAGCAGGCAGACCGAACAGTGTTCCACAGGCGTGCAGTTCTAAGAAAGAAGCTTTGTTCATGGAATCCATGTTTTGATTTAGGCACAGATATAGAGTGGGGAAAATGTTTCACAGTGGATTCAGCTAGACGGGTGTTTTTCGTGAAAGATTGGCGAGGGGGGACCAGAGATTGGAGTTCAGACGAGCACCTGCCATGGAAATAACGATAAAACAAGGATAGGCTCGCAACGTCTCTTCTGTGGGAGAGAGGTTGCAGGGTAGAGAAAAGGGCATCCCCACTAAGCCACGAAGTCTATCTTGTACTCTGTCAAGGCAGGATAGGCTGTTTTTAGCAGCTCCTGCCCAGATATGGTAACAGTATTCCATCCTTAATCCTTTAATAATGTTTTGACATTGTCCAAAGTACCTAAGCTCAATTTGTTTATACAAAGAGCATCGCTTCATACGATGAGAGTAATTTGCATATCACTATATATATGACTACTTCATTTAATCACATTATTTAATATACGAAGATATAATTTTATGCGTAAATTTTCAGCATTTATTCCAACAGTGCTCAATACATAGGTAGAGTGAGGTAGTAAGCTATGGAAATATATATAGAAATATATTTCAAAACCAAGTATTATGACCATAAAAGTACGTTACAAAACAAAAGCAAACAAAAAAAAAAACCCACAGTATTAAAACGGCACAAGCAAACCAATACTGGGAACTCAAAGAAAGTGAAAGTTCGCCGATAGTAAGACAAGCAAACACATGTAGGGATCAAGAAGATCTATGTAGATTATGCCTAAATGAAAAATTCGATATCCTATTCTTTAAAGAACCACAACTATTAAACCGTGGGAGAAAAATAGCTAACAATTGTGTACACAGGATAAACTTTACTCTAAGATAGCGATACAAAATAATTTTGAAATTGGCAATAACAATAGAAAATAAATAAATAAAATAAAACCTGAAATAAAATATACATACATATTCAGAAATAAGTATCTATCTATCTATCTATCTATCTATCTATCTATCTATCTATATATATATATATATATATATATATATATATATATATATAAAACTAACATAATATCCGAAATATATACTAAAACACAAAATAACATACCTAATTACACCTAGGCTGAAAGTAGGTCAGCTGACTACGACAAACGCAAAAAGAAAAGGGATGAACCGGAAGTCGACTGTGCCTTTGTCCTGTAAAAGCCTGTCCATTAGCTAATTAGGATGGGGTGGTGCCAACTACAAAGCTGATTGGCTAACTAGAAAATTCAACAATATGTGCGTATATATAAATGCGCGATAACCACAACTTTTCGCATAAGCCTGACGAATTCTCACGAGAATGAAACGCGGAATATTCTATGTAGCTTAATTGCCATATATATTTTCATAACCCACTATCTATCTATCTATCTATCTCTCCTCTCTCTCTCTCTCTCTCTCTCTCTCTCTCTATATATATATATATATATATATATATATAAGCATCAATCTCCCCATATACGCATCAGTTGTAGAACTGGCAAAAAAGCTTTTCTTCAACCATAAAACTTGTCATCATCTCCAATACCTTGCAAAAGTTTAATCTTTACTTGGCCCCAGTTGATATGAATGACACTAGTCTCAAAGAAGCATCTTGCTTCGACAAACTTCTTTTCCTGAACTTGAAGACTTACAGCAAATCAGTTGTCAAGGTCCCTGGAAAATGATTTCGTCATTCTACAGCCTCAGAAGGGACAACGTTCTTATGATTACAATGATGATTATGGTGATGGTGATGATGATGATTAGCGAACAAAGCTTAATATTGTGAATGTGGATGCTTTGCTCATATCAATGATGACTGGTTATAGAACGCAAAGAAAATGTTCAATGCAGAATTTGTAATCACTCTATTTGTAATTAATGGTACAAGATGGATTGTCTTTCAAGTGTTCACTAACTGCCAAATCCAAAGCATCAGTGTTAGGTTGAAAAGGTCTAAAAAGTAGTCTGATTTCAAGTATGATAAGTTGATTGGTCTATGCTTCTGTGATATAAGCTATTTCACCCGCACCCACACACATAAGCACAGACGTATACAAACAATTATATATATATATAGTGCCGGCAAAAACTGCAAATTTAAGCTAAATTTAATGTAATTGTTTAAACAAACTATACCTCATATGATTTGCCTTTTATAAGTTTACCTGTTTATATTTGACTTTTAATTGGAGTGTTTTAATATTCACGTCAAGTAAAAAAAAATTCAAATTGAGGAGGCAAAAAGAAAGTCCGCAGCAACAAATTCCCTCAAAAGCAGCTTAAATTATTACCCCTAAATTAGTTGAAAATATCCACCTACAGACAACAAAGAATCTCTAATCGAATTTGTTGTTGTTCCAGGTTATACAACGTAATATTTAGTCCATATGCCACGACTTTTTCTTAGTGATCGTCAGGAGCTCATTAATCTCCACCTTTCTGGTTTATCCAATCGAGAAATCGGCCGCAGATTGTAATGTGATGAGAAAAGGTAAGAAAGACTGTGCAGAAGCACTAAAACACTGGCAGTGTTCGTTATGCCTCTAAATCTGTTCGTACTAGAGTTACTTCTAACAGGGCAGACAATGCTATCAAGATTCGCAGCCTAAAAAACAGATTTGAAACGGCTCCCCAAATCCAACAACAGTGCAATCTTGTTAAAAAGTGCTCTCTTTCTAATGTCAAGAACATATTAAAGGAATTTAATTTGCGAGGATATGTTGCAAGACGCAAGCCAATGATAACTGTAAAGAACAGAAAGTGCCGTCTGGACTTCGTCAGATGCAATGAAAATCATGACTCTTCATATTGGTCAAGTTCAGTAGGCTAGGCAGTGATGGTAGGCAGTACGTCCGTCGGGGGAAAGACGAAGAATTTAATCCTAGGTGCTCAGATTCAACGCTGCAAAGTGGTGGAGCTTCAGTTTTGGTATAGGACATTATTAGTACCAATGGTCCGGAATTTGGATGATAATCCCATCTTCATGCAGGATAATGCTTCCATTCACGTAGCTGGCTATGTCAAAAGGTTTCTAGAAGAGCATGCTATTCCGTGTTTGGATTGGCCTGCACAATCTCCAGACCTCAATCCTATCGAAAACGTATGGCATTACATCAAGCAATAGCCACGCAATGATAAATTTCAAATTTTGAAGAACTTCGGACAAAAATTAAAGAAAAGTGGGACGTCCTTTCCCCGGAGTATTGCTGTAGTCTAATTCAAGGAATTCCTAAAAGATTGCAGGCTGTCAAATTGCAGAAGGGCTATGCTACTAAATATTAACTAGTTCATTGTGTTTCTGTTGTATTTATGTTGCATTAATGTCCTAAAGTTACATTTACGAGGGGTGTGCAATAAGTACTGCCTCTGATCCACTTCCCATAGCAGTAGAGCAACGAAACTTGGCACAGTTATTAGTTTTTCTCTACATAGAAACCACCCAGAGTTATGCATTTCTCCCATCGTTTGATGCAGCTCTGGAGATCGTTTTTGTAGAACACCCCATGTTAGTCCTCCAACCACGACGTGACTTAAGAAATCAAGGCTGCATCATTTGAGAAACGCTTTTCTTTCAAAAACAACTTCATGGCTGGGAAGAGGTTTAAGTCAGAGGGTGCAAGATCAGGAGAGTAATGGGGAAGGATTTCATAACCACACGCCCGTGCTTCTGATCTGGCAACATGCGAGTTGTGGACCGGAGCGTTGTCCTGCAGGAGGAGGGTTCCTTTGCTGATCTTATCCCATCTCTTGATTTTGATAGCTTCCCTTAATTTCAGCTGAAGTGAAGCATAACAGGCTCCTGTAATTATGGTACCCTTTGCTACGAAATCTGTCATCACTACTTCGTCCTGGTTCCAGAAGACTGTGAGCAAGACCTTGCCAGCGGAGGATTGCACGCTTGCCTTCTTTGAGGTGGTGAGTCCAAGTGCTTCCACTGCATTGACTGGGCTTTGGTCTCTGAATTATAGTGATGGACTCAGGTTTCATCCTGTGTAATCAGTTTTTTGAAAAATTTTGACTCATCTTCTTGGCACATCTCCAAATTCATCCTCGAGCACTCAACACGTTCTCGCTTCTGGAATGATGTGAGCAACCTGGGAATCCATCTAGCAGACATCTTATGCATATGCAAATGGTCATGAATAATAGTTTCCAAAATGTCAGCCTCAACTTGGCGGACAGATGCCTCATCAATGGCAGAAGAGGGTGACCAGGTCTGGGAGCTGTTCTCACAGACTTCCGGCCATGTTTGAATTCACGATGCCAGCGTTTTACAAGGTCATATGATGGGGCATTATCACCATAAGTTTCTTTCATTTCATCAAAAGTCTCCTGTGGTGCGCGCCCTTTCAAATACAAAAAAAAAAACGGGATCACTGTTCCACATTCAACAGGCTCCATTTCACACCTGACTCAGTTCAAACACCTGTAAAACAGAAACCACAATTAGTTCAGAGCTGTAATTTGCCACATAACCCGTAGAGATATAAATCATTGCACATGCAAACTTTCAGCTAAATCAGACAACTGAGAATGGGTCAGGGGCATTACTTATTGCACACCCCTCGTAAATAACAATTTTCCATTGTGCGGAATTTCTTTTGCCTCCTCAATTTGAAGATATTTTTTTAAATTTACATGAGCACTAGAATATTTCAATTAAAAGTCAAATATGAATAGGTAAAATTATAGAAGAATAAAAGGTCAATCAAATGAAGTATAGGTTGTTTAAACAGTTAGATTAAGTTTAACTTAAATTTACAGTTTAAAAAAAAATACAAAAACGGACTTTCTTTTTGTCGCCTTAGTATATATATATATATATATATATATATATATATATATATATATATATATATATATACTCCTATATTCGCCTCGCCACTTAAGAACACTAGCATAATATATATATATATATATATATATATATATATATATATATACATTGTTGCTGTTGTTATTGTTGATTTTTTAGCGATAATCAAATATTCGGTATTAGCATCTCCTACCTAGAAGATCAAGCTTTTTAATCGGCTTGGGTCGAAAATTTGAGCTACCAATATATAAAGGTATGTATGTATGTTTGCATGCCTGCCTAAAACTTTCGACAGAGGCGACGGATTTTCACAAGATCAGCAGCGTTCTGAAGCTCAACCCTTCAGATGACAAATACCGAAAAATTGGCTAAAAGCATTAATTTCTTCACCCTCAATTGGGCACTTTTCTACGAGGGGGGGTCGCTTTTTCACCGATATTTTCGAAAGCTATTCCCTCTTTTCGATTGTCTAACCTTAATTTAAACCTACGCCACTTATGGTATGGCGGTGGTCGTAACAACAAAGACGTCACGTTTTTTTCACGTTCTTTTCCTCCTTTGTGGCCTGGACTCGGGCCTGCCTGCCTGCCTACTACCACTTTTTTCTTTTGCTCAACACACACTTCCAAACACACTGGCAACGCCGGGCACCCATGCTAGTATATATATATATATATATATATATATATATATATATATATATATATATATATATATATATATTGAATACTTTTGTGCGCAAAATCTGTTGTCTTGGATCGAATCTGTTCAGATTTCGAGTTGATATATATATATATATATATATATATATATATATATATATATATATATATATACATACTCATTTAGTTATATATCCTTTGTAGTTACATCGACCTTCATAAATTAAAGGATTGGTATTAACAAAGTGAAACGTAATTAAATAAGCATATTTTCTCTCTCTCTCTCTCTCTCTCTCTCACACACACACACATATTATTACTTCATTTAATCGCATTATCTAATATAGGAAGATATAATTTTATACATAAATTTTCAGTATTTTCTTCAACAGTGCTCAATACATAGGTAGAGCAAGGTAGTATGATATGAAACTGTATATAGCAATTAAGCTACAAAGAATATTCCGCGTTTCATTCTCGTGAGAATTCGTCAGGCTTATGTCTATATATATATTTACATGTATATATATATATATATATATAGATAGATAGATAGATAGAGAGAGAGAGAGAGAGAGAGAGAGAGAGAGAGAGAGAGAGAGAGAGAGTGAGAGATCTGTAACAGTACATATTGATTTATCATCGTATATATATATATACATATATATATATAATATGTGTGTGTGTATGTGTGTGTATATATAGTTTTTAAAATATAATTATCCACTGACACGTGTTTCCTCGTCTACGACCCATTACACGACATGAATCTAGATTCAGCCACTCTGATGAATCGTAGACGACGAAACACGTGTCAGTGGATGATTATATTTTAAAAACAATATATATGAAACAATATATATACCGCTCCCCATGTGGGGGTACCACATTAGTTAAAGGTAATAATGCACTTTTGTAAATAATTGAATTCATTCAAAACCGTATCGCAAACACACGCACACACACACACACACACACACACACACACACACACACACACACACACACACACACACACACACACACACACACACACACACACACACACATATATATAAGAAAAATATTTTTTAGTTAACAAGTTGAATAATTCGTTAAACTTAAAGCAAATATAAATAATAATATTTATATGACAATGCCAACCAGATGAAAAATATTTGAGATAAAGCAATAATATAAGAAAATTGGATTATAACGTTGTAAATTAAAATTTACAACAAATTTATTTTTCGAGAATGAATCCAAAATGAAAATAAAAATTCTTTCCTTATTCCATAAAGTTTCAATTAATGGCTCATATGAAACGTGGTTAGCAAAATGATATTCGTAAGCTGTGTACAAATATGACTTCTTTCATAAATATTAGTTTTCAATTCCATTTACAGACTTTAAATCTAATTTTCTTTTATATATATATATATATATATATATATATATATATATATATATATATATATATATATATATATATATATATATATATTAGCTGGACGCCCGGCTTTGCCCGGCCATATAATACGCTTTGTTATGGTATTCTAATTTATGAAGATTACATATGTATTATTATAGAATCAATCCTCTATTGAATATTATATATTACGAGCAATTATTTGCCGGTTGACTAATTCGAAAAAAAAAAAAAAAATCCCAAAAAATAAAATAAAACATAATAAATAAATATAATAATAATGATAATGCTGTTCATCAAATTCCGTCTGTGTTTGTTTACAATATCACGTCAGTTGAAATTTTGGCCTGACAATCTTAAAATTAGTTTTTCTTATCTAATAGATAAAAAAAAAGAAGAATTTTTACAGAGGAATATTTTACGTAACACCGGCCAAGGTTACACCGTTGTAACGTGAAATATTCTCCTGTAAATATTTTTTCTTTACCTATGAGAGAAGACTATTTTTTAAATCTGATTTTTTCGATTTTCAATACTCATCGTATAAATTTCTGTACAAAACATATCTAAGAACACTGCCAGATATATAAATTAGCTTTGTATGAAATTTGCGAAAGATAGGCTCAGCCGTTTCGGAACCTATGAGGAACTCTATCTTTTACACACACAAAGTGACTTTTTATAATAATAATAATAATAATAATATATATATATATAGTCATCCACATATAGTACTGTCTTGCTGTATCAGAGCTCATCAGTGCGGCTAGAAAGGAAACTACCTCAAGCCAGGATTGAAACTCGACCGCTCAAACGACAGCCAAGGCTTCTAACCATTACGCTATTCAGCTGCTGCTGTGCGGATAGTGAATTAACGATGTTTTGACATCCTCCAAATGCCCAAGCTCGATCTGTTTTACACAAAGAGCATCGCTTAATACGCTAATCGCAGTTTGTATATAACTTTCCATTATGCTCAACCCAATATAGGGAGCATTATAGTCATCCATATACAGTACGGTTTCGCTGTATCACAGCTTATCAGTGCGGCTAGGCAGGCAACTACCTCAAGCCAGGTTATATATATATATATATATATATATATATATATATATATATATATATATATATATATATATATATAAACCTTCCTCTTTTGGCTTTAGAATGATAACTGATGTTATACATGCTCTTAAGGTGTAAATTCCCTTTCATTAAGCTTAGTATTTATTACAATTCAAAATATCATACATTAGAGACATCAATAGCATATATTTTTTATAATCGTAAGAATACACACACACGCACTATATATATATATATATATATATATATATATATATATATATATATATATATTGATATGATTTACAGACGCTCAGATTAAATCATATCAATTGGACTGTGGTTTTTCGTCGATTCGTACGTTGAGTTATTTGGAAAATTATGTGTGAATTTGTCATCATCATCATCATAATCATTATCATGTACTGCATATGTGTGAGTCTAAAAAAAACTTTTTATTAAAAAAAAAAAAATCCAAGCGTCTGTAAATCATATCAATTGGACTGTTGTTTTTCGTCGATTCGTACGTTGAGTTACTTGGAAAATTATGTGTGAATTTGTCAACATCATCATAATCTTTATCATGTACTGCATATGTGTGAGTCTAAAAAAAAAACTTTTTATTTAAAAAATAAAAAAGGAGGAAAAGATCAGGAAGGAAAAGGGACAAAACAGACCAGCCTCTGATCACTTACTATGTATGACTTTTGGAATGTTCCTTCATGTGTATTTTACATGTATATGTGTGTGTACGTATGTATAGGCATATGTATGTATGTGCGTATTTGTGTGCTTCTACGTGATTATGGTTGCATGTGTGTGCACATGAATGCGTATGTTGGCGTACATTTGTATGTACGCATGTGTTTATTGTCATGTGTATGTGAGGTGGAGAGGGCTCCTGTAAGCCGTGGTGAATGCAACCCCTCTAGAAGAAGCAAATAATAAAACAAAAAGAAAACATAAAGCGGGAGACCAGTACCCGCATTAAGCTGGTCAGCAGTGGACTCGTTGCTGGCTATCTTGCTCTTGCTTGTTGCTGGATGTCAACATTTTTAACCAAGAGATAGATTTAGCTGTCGTACAAAGCTAAAATTCTGTAACATCATTTGTGCATAGATACTCCCACAGCCATGGAAAAGTTGTGACGCGTGTAGGCCTGAAATGCTGGAAGCATATAATAATTGATCTGCCATCATTATATGTATATATGTATGTATAGGTGTATGTATGTTCATGTACAGGTGTATGTATATGTGTGTATATTTATGTGTATATGTATATGTGTATATGTATGTATATATGCATGTGTGTATGTATATACGTATATATTGTTTGTATGTATGTGTATATATGCATGTGTGTGTGTGTATGTGTATATTTGCATGTGTGTATTATGTATATGTATGCATGTATATGTGTATGTATGTGCATGTTTGTGTATGAGTGCATATTCATGTATGTGTATGTATATGCAGGTAAGTGTATGTATATATATGTGCATAAGTGTAAATTATTTTTTTTACATAGTGATCACCACTTATCAAGGCCCGGAAGCCACTCAGGGATAAGGGTTATTGCAACTACATTACGCTAGTGTGGAGATTTGGTGAAGTGTTTACTTAAGGGGCGGTTCATTAGGAATTTGTTAACGTTGTAGTCCGGTGGGAAGCAGGCAGACGGAACAGAGTTCCACAGACGTGTAGTTCTAAGAAAGAAGCTTTGTTCATGGAATCCACGTTTTGATTTAGGCACAGATATAGAGTGGGGGAAACTTTTCACAGTGAATTCAGCTAGACGGGTGTTTTTCGTGAAAGATTGGCGAGGGGGGATCAGAGATTGGAGTTCAGGCGAGCACCTGCCATGGAAATAACGATAAAACAAGGATTGGCCCGCAACGTCTCTTCTGTGGGAGAGAGGTTGCAGGGTAGAGAAAAGGGCACGAAGTCTATTTTGTACGCTGTCAAGGCAGGATAGGCTTATTTTAGCAGCTCCTGCCCAGATATGGCAACAGTACTCCATCCTTGGACGTACTTGGCTTTTATATAGATAGAGAATTGCATCAGTAGTGAGATATCTTCTGGAGCGGTAGAAGGATCCCACCATCTTTTCAGCGACCTTGGCAACAGACTTGATGTACGTGTTCCATTTCAGATCAGGAGTAATATGTGTATATATATGTATGTATATGTGTGTATGTATTTGTATATGTGTGTGTGTATTTATATGTATATACATGCGTATGTATGCGTGTGTATGTATATGTATGTATGTGTATTATGCATTGTGTATGTATATATGCATATATGTGTGTATGTTTACAGATATCTATGTGTGTATGTGTATATCTGTATATTTGCATATATATATATACGTATGTATGGCATCGACCGTCTTCTGTATGTTTATGTATGTATATGTATGTATTGTGTATGTATGTATGCATATATGTGTGTTATATGTATGTATGTGTGTATGTGTATGTATGTGTATATATGTATGCATGCGTGCATGTATATATATGTATATATATATAGTGACCGTTTTCAGTGTCATGTCTGTTTGAGCGTGTGAATTTTGCCTAAAGTCATTTTCGGCTCATGGACTTTCAGTGCCTGAGGGAGTGGCACTCGTCTGACAAGACGTTGCAATCATCATTATCAATCATCATATATATATATATATATATATATATATATATGATGATTGATAATGATTATATATATATATATATATATATATATATATGAACAAATGATTAATAAAACATATTAAAAAAACATCTTGAAAAAGAGTTTAAAACATATTTAATTTTAAAAAGGAAGCACAAGATAAATGAATAGTTCTTAATCCGCGGAGTTTCGAAGAAATACTCTCCTTCTCATCAGAGGTAAGGAATTAGCAAAACGCGGGATCGAATTTTGCATGTAAAAGTATTTAATGAAACCACAAGTAAGTCACAGATCTTACTTGGTTAAAAAAAAGGGTGAGGTAAGGGGAATAGGAAGTAAAAGAAGAAATGATAAAAAGATTTCACATAAATGGATAGTCCGGTGAAGGATAAAAAATCCAAGAATGGTAAAATCTAAACACGGTCGAATTAAAAAACTTTTTATTGAGCTTTTACATCTGGTTGAGATTACTTTACTTGTAAGTGTTAACTCTTTAATATTTATAATATACTTTAAGTTTACCATTTTGACTACCTTGGTAAACTTATTATAATTTATATATATATATATATATATATATATATATATATATATATATATATATATATATATATATATATATATATATATATATATATTATGCTAGTGTTCTTAAGTGGTGAGGCGAATATTTGTTACTTCCAAGAATCCAGTGAGACGTAGTTTAAGAATCGTCTTTGCGAACATTTAGTCTTGGAGAATAATTCATTATTCTCAGAAAATAAATCGAATGGCGGTAACCTGACACTTTTCAGTTGCAAATGTTTACCGTTCTTCTCTTTCCCCTTCTTCTTAGTATTCATGTACGTAGTTGAAAATTCACCCATCCCGACGACTCCGACCTCGCATGATTGATCGGTTTGACATTGGAGCACGACGGGCGACCAAGAAGAAGAGAGCGTTGTTGCATCATGCATCCATAACAGAAGACAGGGGTGATTAGCCGTTCGACAATCAGGTACTTGTGCCTATAAAACCGGCAATAACCTACTCTCCTCCTTCTTACCACTCCTGGTTCTTACTCCCCTTCTGTCCGTCGTCCTCCTCTTTTGCCTCGTTCTTCCCTGCCTCGTATTTCTTGCTCTTCTTTTTTCTTCTCAAACCCGCCTTTCTCTTGATCTGATCTCCTGATAATTGCTTTTCTTCCCTTATTTCCTTATCATATCCTCTTTCTTTTTTCATTGCACTTCTTCTCCTCTTTCCTTTTTTCTGTTTTTCTTAATAATAATAATAATAATAATAATAATAATAATAATAATAATAATAATAATAATAATAATAAAAATAATACGTTATTATTATTATTATTATTATTATTATTATTATTATTATTATTATTATTATTATTATTATTATTATTATTAGCGGGATCTGTGGAAATTCCACAGCAGCATCTTTCATATGTAATATATTGCTGCTGGACATTCTATGAGCGTTCAGCATGAATGAAGACACCATCATATTATTCTAGCCTTTTTGTTAAAACTGTAAAAATATTTATCTAAGCAAGTCTATATATTAATACATGAGTATGTAGAACAATAAAAAAGAAGTAAGTTATTTATTTTTCATATTTTAAAATGAAAACATGACCGTTATAAACAATATAAAGTAGTGATTTAAAAACAAAATAGATGAGTTGAGTGTCATCATCTATAATCGAAAACGAAACAAAAACTTATGAAGAATTCTTGGCAAAATTATTTATTACAAAAAATAAAAGGACACAACAATTATTAAACGACAGTCATTCGACAGAAAAAAGATGTAAGCGTGACATACGAAGCAACACACTCGCTATCGTATTAATATATAGATTAACGAAAACACCAACATCGGTCGTCGGTCTCTCTCTCTCTCTCTCTCTCACACACACACACAAACAATAAAAATGTAAACAAATTTAACAATGAAAAAACAAACAAACAAATAATTGCTGTAGATATGATTACAAAAAATAAAATTACAGGAACACATCAATTTTTTTCGCACACACACACACACGCGCACACACACACAGACACACACAGACCCCCCCCCCACATAGATGAACGTAAGTACACATACACAAATGAAAATGTAGTAGTAGAAAAAAAATGAAATAACGAAAACACCAGTATCGGTCAGTCGGTCGGTCCCCCCTCTTTCTCTCCATCTCTCTCAAACAATAAAAAATGTAAAAAAATTAAACAATGAAAAAACAAACAAACAAACAAATAACTGCTGTAGACATTACAAAATATATAACTGTAGTGATGCGTTAATTTTTGTCCTAAAATTAGAAAACTTATAGCGTCCGTCGGCCGAGAGATTTGTGGTTATCGTTTTTTACTATGGAATAACTGAAAATCAATTATTTCTTAACAACTTTTGCATTTACCAGAAAGATAAAACCCTAAATTTTATAGAATTACAAACAAATATAGCGGCCAGAACACACTAATCGAATGCCGCCTGGAGCGTTCGTAAATATGTATTCCAGGATTAATGTGTATTCCGGAATTAAATCTTATCCAATGAAATTTGCCGGAAAGCGTGATACACAAAAGAACATACTCGCTATCGTATTAATATATAGATTATTATTATTATTATTATTATTATTATTATTATTATTATTATTATTATTATTATTATTATTATTATTATTATTATCATTATTATTATTATTATTAATATATCTTCGTATTTTTTCTTTTCCCCTCATTCTTCATCATTTTTATCTTCTGCCCCCTTTGTTTTTCTCTTTTTCACCATTCTTCTCCCTTCTTCCATTCTCTTCTTCCTCACTCTTCTTCTTCTTCTTCTTCTTCTTCTTCTTCTTCTTCTTCTTCACAATAATTATAATAATAATAATAATAATAATAATAATAATAATAATAATTATTATTATTATTAAACGGACATTTAGTCCTAGCACAAACTTTGACCTAAACGCTGTTTGATAGAGAAAACCTCAAGGCAAACACTACTCGCTCTGGAAGAGTTGACAAGGAAAAACTCTACCAATATCTTATGATCCGAGGCTAGAAAACAAAGGAGGAGAATATTAATTGACTAAATAGCTTGTTTCCACATAGTCATACTCCATGTTCTACCCGACTTCCGTTTTCACAAGACAAAGAAAAATGAGTGTTAGAAAAACCGAATGACACTCGGTATAGCACATACCCCGTCAACGTCATTCAATCTCTTTTAATAATCAATTTTTTTAAAATCACTCATCGTCATGCAATAATCATAATATAATTATATATATAATTCAACAACAGTATTTTTTACACTGATTTATAGTCGCTTTTTGGGTTGAATTTGTATTTGGGCATATCACATTCCTTATTTATTCCTGCTTCTACCACTTCATGGCTAATGCAGCATTTCAGGTTGGCTTATGGCAAGTCAGACCTGGTGTTTTTAGAGAAACAACGAGCTATAACTTTTCCTACTATTTTTATTTCTTTAAAAAATAATGTGGTCGGTTAAAATTCCGATAACAGCGAGAGAACGGTATAATTGTTTTGTTTGCAACAATCTGCCATATCCGGTAGATATTATGTGGTTGCCCTTCGGACCGGGATTGATGCTTCACTTAATTGTTCTGTAATTGGTCCTTGGTCAACGTAAGGGAAACCTTTCATACTGAGACAATTACTATTTATTTGGATACTGCCAGAGTGCCCCCTTTTTGAGGGAGCTGATCCCCCCACACCCACATTAAAAACGACTTTGTGTCTAATTTGCTTTCATGGGGAAGCAAATAAATACCATGATGACCCAGAGTCGATGTTATGGTGGGAACAAAACATTTGGGAATTATCGATATGCAGAGTGGTTGAACGTGGAAGTCAATCGGTAATATTTGTGAAATTCTATGGAAAAAAAATACGAGAGAATAAGTAACTACGATGAATGTATCTATCAATTGTTTCTGATGGCAAAAAATAATAAAAATTAAAATATAGAAACGTGGACGTATCATTGGTCGCATCCTTGAGAAATATTACATGATAGTATATAACATTTTAAATTAAACTATTAAAATCATGTTTTCCTGAGACGTTTTTTTGTTAAAGCCACTTATTTCACAGAAGACTTATTATTATTTTTCCTCTTCATTTTGCGATGCTTCGGCATTTACCGACCCGCGATTTCCACGAAGTTGGCTCGGAATCGCTCAGTAACTGACGGAAATAACCGGAAAAGTGTTCCTCAATTTTTACTAACGTGCTGCCTGTTTTTAGCTAATACGAATCTATGAAGGCTAACTATTTTTATAAATTGGAAGAAATAAAAAAACAAAATCATTTTAATCGCGCAGGCTACGGTTTATGGTTCTGTTTGATGCATGTTTGTAATTTTATTTATTGTATTTCCATGTTTTTCCTTGTTTATCATTATAATTTTCTCGTAGTGATTTAACGTTTCGTGACCGGCCGCTTCCGGTTATTCCCGTCAGCGGCCGAGCACATCCGAGAAATTCGTGGATCGGTAAATGCAATAGTACCTATATTTTTTCGTGGTATTAACCCGGTCAGCCCTTCATAAAGAGAAAAAATGTATACGTCCGATGTTGTTGACGGTTGTTGTGAAGTCTGACTCGATGTGCGTTTTGCGTGGTTGGCGCGTTTGCGTGCCAATATTCTTATTTGCGTTTGTCCGTTAACTTTTGGAATTCTCATCTTTTCTTGTTCATTTGCTATTGTCACTGAAATATGATTCAACGAATAATCGTAAACGTTCGTGATAATATGGAACATGTCATTTTTTAAAAATAATATGGAACATGTCATTTTTTTTAATAATATGGAACATGTCATTTTTTTTTAATAATATGAAACATGTCACTTTTTTTAATAATATGGAACATGAAATTTATTTTGATAATATGAAACATTTCATTTTTTTAAATAATATGAAGTATGCCATTTTTTTTAATAATATGGAACATGTCATTTTTTTAAATAATATAGAACATGTCATTTTTTTTAATAATATGGAACATGTCATTTTTTTTAATTATATGAAGCATGTCATTGTTTTTAATAATATGGAACATGTCATTTTTTTAAATAATATAGAACATGTCATTTTTTTTAATAATATGAAACATGTAATTTTTTTAATAATATGAAGTATATCATTTTTTTTAATAATATGGAACATGTCATTTTTTTTAATTATATGAAGCATGTCATTGTTTTTAATAATATGGAACATGTCATTTTTTTAAATAATATAGAACATGTCATTTTTTTTAATAATATGAAACATGTAATTTTTTTAATAATATGAAGTATATCATTTTTTTTAATAATATGGAACATGTCATTTTTTTTAATTATATGAAGCATGTCATTGTTTTTAATAATATGGAACATGTCATTTTTTTAAATAATATAGAACATGTCATTTTTTTTAATAATATGAAACATGTAATTTTTTTTAATAATATGAAGTATATCATTTTTTTAATAATATGGAACATGTCATTTTTTAAAAATAATATTGAACATGCCATTTTTTTTAATAATATGGAACATGTCATTTTTTAAAATAATATGGACATGTCATTTTTTTAATAGTATAGAACATGCCGTTTTTTTTAAATAATATGCAACATGCCATTTTTTTTAATAATATGCAACATGCCATTTTTTTAATAATATGGAACATGTCATTTTTTTTAATGATATGGAATATGCCATTTTTTTTAATAATATAGAGCATGTCCTTTTTTAAAAAATAATATGAAGCATGTTATTTTTTTTAATACTATAGAACATGCCATTTTTCTATAATATGAAACATGTCATTTTTTTTTAATAATATGGAGCATGTCATTTTTTTTTAATAATATGGAACACGTCATTTTTTTTAAAAATATGGAGCATGTCATTTTTTTTTTTTTAATAATATGGAGCATGGCATTTCGTAATTTTTGAGATGAGGATTGGATATTCGTATTATTTCAGTTCTTCGGACTACTGTTCTCATCTTGAGTCTTATTTCACAACGTTTTGGTCGATGTAACCTCCAGCCTTCTTCAGGTGTATCTTGTCGAACTCGACAATGTTTCTGTCGAACTCGGGAATTTAGACGGAATTTCGAGCGTAATCCTTTATTACCTTCACGGGAGTAGCATGCTCTTTTACCGTAACTGGATATATAAGTGATTCCCAATTGCATTTTTCGGTTGCCCACACTGAGAATTGAACCTTTAACTTTCAGGAGAATATCACTT
The DNA here is from genome assembly GCF_053919585.1 of Euprymna scolopes. Classification (NCBI taxonomy): domain Eukaryota; kingdom Metazoa; phylum Mollusca; class Cephalopoda; order Sepiida; family Sepiolidae; genus Euprymna; species Euprymna scolopes. The sequence goes on from NC_136491.1 coordinate 107,777,963, forward strand.
TTTACAATTGACTTTTCCAAGTACTCTAACCACTCCACGAAGTAAATAAAGTGTTCCGCTCGAAATTCCGTCCAAATTCTCGAGTTCAACAGAAACATTTCCGAGTTCGACAAGATACACATGAAGCAGGTCGGATGTTACATCGACCGAAACATTGTGAAAATTATACTCAAGATGAGAACAGTAGTCCGATGAATCCAAATAATACGAATAAACATGAAATAAAACGGGTATAATTAAGCGATGAATTCTATTATTGTTAGCAATGCTTTCTTAAAAAAAAAAATGCTGACTAAATAGTCAAACACACAAACACAATATATATATATATATATATATATATATATATATATATATATATATATATATATATATATATATATATATATATGTATGTATGTATGTATGTATGTATGTATGTGTGTGTGTGCGTGTACTCATACGAGCAGGCCGCCCGATCAATCGTAAAATACGCTTAAATATGATATTTAAAATATTGCGTTTTTCATATTATAACGTCAGTTTTCTATTATTATATTGTATCCAACATATAGTAATTATTAAAAAAAAAATACATATCACTTGGGTACAATCAGGATAGAAACGAAACATATAGCTTTCCAGTCTTATTTGTTATCGTTAAACCTTGTTTGACATGCATACAAAGCTTAAGAAATAACGTTGTTAAATATATAAAAGTATTTTACGTATGTATAGTATAGAAATAACACGTGTAGCCGACTTTCGATTACCAAGTTCTAATTTACTTAAATTTTCACACCTTTGCAACTATTTTTACCGGCTAAAACCAAATCAAATTAGTCTCACAGACCCAAATCCTCTATATATCAAGTTTTAACTCTGCAGACCAAACATTGCTAGAAGATTTTGGTAGAGACCGTTCCTTACACAGACAGACAAGGTATATATATATATATATATATATATATATATATATATATATATATATATATATATATATATATATATATACACACACACTAACAGGGTGACCTGACGTTGTCCGAGATTTAATGATAACTAACGAATGTTTCACGCTCCCATATTTTTATTGTCATCGAAATCGATGAACTAGGCCATTAGGCCATTTTTCAATTAAATCGATTGATTGCCTACTTTAAATGGGGCCCCATCGCGATTCTTCTGGAAGAAGCTTCACAGTGACTAATTCATAATACATTGCACTGTAGAGAACCTACAATTAATTTTATAAAATTATTATTTTATATAATGTTTTGTATTTAAGTTTAAAATACAAAAATCAAGTATAATGCTTCAATTGTGCTCTAAACAGAAGCATTCATTTCGAACGCGCCCTTGTCATATCAAAGAACCTACTGTTGATTTTATATGCCTGGCATTACTGGTTGTGCGGTGAGGATGGCTTGAATTTAAGTTTAAAATGAAAACATCAAGTATCATTGTGGAATTGTGCTCTAAACAGAAACATTCGTTTCGAACGCGCCATTATAATATCAAAGAACCTATTGTTGGTTTTGTATGTCGGACCTTTCGACGTGTAGTAATAATAATTCTGAAATGCATTTGTTATGTTAGGCTGTGCAAGGTGTTCATGTTGGTCAAAATCGTCTGTTGCTTCTTTCGTCGGATTATTTCAATTATCGATACTTATCGAAGACATTCCGATACAAAACTTATCTAACAACACTGCCGAGCACATAAAGTACCTTCGTGTGAAATGCCGTAAGAATCGACCCATCCCTTTTCGAATCCATAGAGAATGAACTCACACACAGACATGCAGACAAAGTTCCCGTTGTATTCGTAGATAGATAGATAGATAGATAGATAGATAGAAGTAGAGATAGGGATATATAAAGAGAGAGATAGAGATAGATAGCGATAGAGATAGAGATATATATATAAAGAGAGAGCGAGAGAGAGAGAGAGAGAGAGAGAGAGAGAGAGAGAAGCATATTGTGAAGTCGAATGCAACTCATTTGCATGCGTTCTCTTATATTTATATATCAACACCCGTAAACCCGATAAATGTTTCCGTGTTTCAATCCCTTGCTGGCAAACAAATGTGTTGTTGCGTAATGGATATTAATTCGGCCGTTTAAATTCGAAGCACGAGGAGCTGCTAATCCAATTGTGAAATTTATGCAAAGATACCCACGCATCTATTATTACACTCGTCCTTCTACCGGAATTCGAAATCTATTTCCACCCGTTTCAATCTCATGCGTTTTTTTTCTCCCCCCCCCGTATCGAAGAGATTCGCACTTTTATCCACATTCAGCCATATTTGCCATTTTTTTTCTTTCTTATTTTTTTAATATCATCGTCGAAGTTTTTCGGGTGGTTTCGCTTACTCAATTCGACTCCCTCCTACGAAACTTAATAACACCCAGCAAAACCATTTGACAAGAAAAGGAAACATCGTAGCGGAAATCGGAAACGAAGGTCACGTGTTTTTTCTTCTGTTGTATTTTTGTTCTTTTCTGGTAGCGTTCATAATTCTGTAATGTTTTCCGTTTTTTTTGTTGTTTTTTTCATATTCATATTTCCTGCCTTTTTTTTTTTAGTTTTCTTTTTGTTCTGTTTGCAGATGTGACCAAGGATCTTGACAAGGGGCTTTGTCTGACAGTCTCTTGGTTTGTTATGTATTATTGAACCTTTTATTCAGAGCCATGCTATAAACCAAGCAATAAGTGTTATTTATTCTTGTTTCTGCGAACTTTAAAGTATCCTTTCCTTTTCTGAACATTTTCTTTTCTTACCAATTTTTTTTTTTTGCATTCCAAGGGAAAATAAAACAATGTTTCACAACTGTTTCTGGATAATATACATATATCTGCGATGAGTTCTTTTATGTCTTCCACTATTCAACAAAACACGTGTAAGACATACTTCATAAAAATATGAATAAAATATTATGACTGTGAATTAAATACATCTACTGATTTTGCAATATAAACGACATACACACAGAAACACACATATATATTTATATGCAATATTTTTACAATAAATATCAATAATTTTATATACCGACACATACTCAGCAACCATGATTGTTGGAAGTGAAAATCACTAATGGAGATTCAAGTCTAGTCAACAAGGCCAACTTTGGCTTTGGCTTTGCGGGCTAGTGTTTTTCCTCTCGGTCAAAGGGGATTAACGTTTAAACGCGAGTTAATTTATATACTTATAAAGCCAGGTAAGCGATCTGTCATGGGTCATGAGAGTATTCAACAAACAGAAAGTTTGGAATCATGCATCTATTCTAATTAACCACGTTTTTCGCAACTCACGAAATAGAACCCAAATTTAATCTCTTAAAAGAACTTCACATATATATATATATATATATATATATATATATATATATATATATATATATATATATATATTATAATATAAAGCTGAATGTGTGTGTGTGTGTCTGGTCACAAATAGGCTCCTATAGAGTTGACTATTTTAAAAAGAAAAACTGATTACATATAATGATAGAAGATGTATCGAGCCACAGGAATGGGTATGTTTGATCCTGCAAAACTGTGGTTCCTTAAAATTGTGGGGTCTGCGGTCGCGCCTGGTCCACAAAGTATGGAAAAAAAATTTAAAAATTAAAAAAAACAAAAACGTTTACAAGTGTTTTTGATATAGATGTACATAAGAATACTTTGATAAGTATTTTTTTAACTTAAATAGGGATGGTATAATAAAATTGTGGGGTCTGCGTTCGCGCCTGGCCTCCATAGAATGGAAATAGGCACAAACTTTAATAAAGACTTTTCATATCTATCTGCGTAAGTATACTTCGATAATTATGCTTCAGTTTAAAGAAATATGGTATGATAAAATTATGGGGTGTTCGTTCGCGCCTGACCTCCATAGAATGGAAATATGTCACAAAGTTTAACAAGTTTTTTTTAATATAGATCCACAGAATATTGTGATAAGTGTTTCAGTGTGAACAGGTATAGTATAATAAATCATGGGGTTTATCTATTTTATTTTTACTTTGATCATATTTTGCTTTGGTTTTGATACTCCCAAATTCAACCCAAATTTACAACCCTTCCTTTTCATAACCTATCATACTTTCATAAATCACAGTCCATTTTCTGTAGGCTGTTTTTGAACCCAGTCAACAACAGGTACTTTTGCTAGTATATAATAAAATTGATCTTGTCTGTCGATCTGTTTGTATATCTGTCAGTCTCAGGAACAGTCACTACCAAACTATTGTCAATTTTTGGTCTACGGACGCAAAACTTGATATATGGATCATGTTGACCTTTGGAACAAATTCAATTTCGTTTTTAGTCGGAAAAATAGCTGATAAGAGGTAAAAATTGAAAAATAGACTTAGCTAGCGTAAGCAAACTTAATGCTATTGTTATCTACGTATGCGCTAATAAATATTTATACGTTCAACTGCATTACTTTCTAATGTTTTGGTCTGCATATGTCCTTTTATATATATATATATGTCTATATCTATCTATCTATCTATATATATATATCTTTATTTATCCACACACACACACACACACACACACACACACACACACACACACACACACACACACACACACACACACACACACACACATATATATATATTCAAAAAACACGTTCAAAAATAAAAAAAACACCGAATTGAAAACAACACTAGAAAACCTATACTGGGAACTGAAAAAAAGCGGACGTTCGCCGGCAGTCGAATGGAAATGGTAAGACAAGCAAACACATGTAGAGACTTAGACGATCCATGTAAATTATGCCTTCATGAAAAATTTGCTTTAAAGAACCCCAACATTTGTTAAACTGTAGGAGAGAAATAGCGAACAACTGTGTACACAGGATAAACTTTACTCTAGGATAGCGAAACAAAATAATTTTAAAATTAACAATAACAATAGAAAATAAATAAATAAAATAAACATACATATACAGAAATTACCATATATATATATATATATATATATATATATATACACAGAAATTACCATATATATATATATATATATATATATATATATATATATATATATATATATATATATATATATATTAGTCATATAGGGTCATTCCAAAAATAATGTCTCTTATTTTTTATGTAGCTGTAATTAATTAGCCGGGATTGCAAATTAAACTTTTATGACTTAACTTACAACAACTCATTTATAACCTGAAAATTTCACCTCTCTCTAAGAGTGCAACCCTTCGTCATGGACATGCATCAGAAGGAGATAAGCATAATTGAATTCCTCCATGCAAAAAAATGGAACCGATCAACATTCATCGGCGCCTGTTGAACGGTTGCAATGTGCCAGTTCATGGGTTCATCGATTTCAGAGTGGCTACAACGATGCGAGTGACAAAGCATTCTCAAGGCATTTACGCCCGAGACATCAAAAGATGCTGGCATAATTGAATTGAGAATGGTGGTGACTATGTAGAAAAATAAATTCCATGAGCACAACTAATCGCTCGTTTTAATGGCACCACTTCCGTCTTTGTAGCTCTTCAGCGTTTTTGTTTTGGAGTTAAAAAACAGGTGGCTTTACTTTTTGAATAACTCTCATATATATATATATATATATATATATATATATATATATATATATATATATATATGTGTGTGTGTGTGTGTGTGTGTATATATATATATGTGTCTGTGTCTGTGTGTCTGTGTGTATTATTGGAATCGTTTGAGATGAGTAATTTGTGTATTTATTCATTTATTTGCGGACTATTATCTTCATCTTCATAATTGTTATTTCACTACATTTCGGCTACCTCAGTCTGTGGCTTTCTTCAGGACAGAATAAAGAATGTTGAGTCTTGTAATTGTATCCATAGTAATTACTGCTGTCCATAGTTGTTGTCTCACCACGTTTTGGCCAACTAATTCTCTGCCCTGCTTTGGATAGAACGGAATCGCTATCTTTAGACAATGCTACCTGGAACCGTAGAGATGCAACACCTCAATATTTCAGGGCCCGTAGCGCAATGGATAGAAGCGTTGAATCGCTACAGTTCCAGGTGAGCATTCTCTGAAGATAGCGGTTTCAGTCCTACCCAAACCAGGTCAGAGGATTAGCTGGCCATTTAACTGGTGAGACAACAACTATGGAAGGAAGTAATTACTGAGGATACAGTTACGAGACTCAGCATTCCTATCCCGTCGCAGCTAATCACCTGAAGGTCAGAGGATGAGTTGGTTGAAACGTGGTGAAGCAACAACTATAAAGAAAGGAATAAGTCCGCTATATATATATATATATATATATATATATATATATATATATATATATATATATATATATATATATATCTTGAGAACACCAAGGTGATGTTAAACCAGTATGCTGCCAAGTCGCCAATAATTGTTGATGGAAAAACCATTGAAGAAGTTGTCCCTTCCCAAAGTATGTATTATTTAGAAAGCTGCTGTATTTATAGGATGAATCTATTATACCGCTTATCACCGCTTATTTTTTTTTTCATATTTCTTAATATATATTTACACCATTATTTTCTCATAATATGTTTTTATTAGTTTTTAAAATATATAAAACTAGCCTGGGTGCCCTGCGTTGCCCGGGTGTTTGGAGGTGTGTTGAGCAAAAAAAAAAAAAAAAAAAAAAAGAAAAAAGTGGTGGTAGCAGGCAGGCAGGCAGGCTCGAACCCGTAACGCGAAGGAAGAAAAGAACGTGAAAAAAAACGTGACGTCTTTGCTGTTGCATCCATCGCAAAACCAGAAGTGACGAAGGTTTAAATTAAGGTTAGTCAATCGAAAAGAGGGTACGACTTTCGAAAATATAGGCGAAAAAAGCGACCCCTCCCTGTAAAAAAGTGCTCAGTTAAGCATGAAAGAAATAATGTTTTTAGCCACTCTTTCGATATGTGTCGTCCGAAGGGGCAGGCTTCAAAACGATACCAATCTCGTGAAAATCGGTCTCCCTGTCGAAAGTTTTAGGCAGACATACATACATACATTTAAACAGACAGGTTAGATTTATATTATAGACTAGCAGGGGTACCCGGCGTTGCCCGGGTATTTGGAGGTGTGTGTGCTTTTAAATAAAAAGAAACCGGGGGGGGGGTAGGATCGAACCCGAAGCCCTGATTGTTTGAAAATAAAATGTGAAAAAAACATGAACCGTTCGGCCAGCCAGAATGAGTTACTGAAAGATGTTTGAATTTATTTAAGTAAGAACCAAATTGACAGGTGCCTGCACGGAAGTCGTAGAGCGTTACGACGACGACGACGACGACCACGACCACGACGACGACGTAAGCAATAGCTATTCAGTAAATGAGGTCAATGACCAGGTTTGTTTGTTATAAGCGAAGTAAAAAAAAGAAAACATAAAAGCGAACGTTAAAACTTAGGCGAGGGAGGGTGGGTGGGTAATCAAAGCATCGAAAAAAACAAACAAAAAAATTAACGTAAGGCAAACGAACGATGTTAAATGTAAAATCGAAAAAACAAAAGAGAAAACAGAAAAACGAACGTTAAAACAAACAAAAAAAAACACGTGAAAAATGGCTTAAATAAGCCTGCTTCGATATTAAAATTTAAAAAATCGGTGCATACCCGGGTGTTTTTGGGTGTGTGGTCAGGAATGGATGAGCGAAGTAAAAAAAAACAAAACAGAAAAACGAACGTTACGTGAAAAATGGCTTAAATAACACTGGTTCAATATTTAAATTTAAAAAATCGAAAAAAAAAAGACATCTCACACCACGATTCGAACCCAAAACATTTAGATAACGAACCAACGCGCTAACCAACTAAGCTAACGTAACTTACATGAAATTTAGTCAGTTCTTCAACTATTTAAAGTAAATCAGATCATGGCATCATCTGACGCATGCGTAGAACCGCTCGTCGTCATGAGGGGACGGTTTTTGTTGACCCACCCCCTGTCGAAAATTGTCGATTTCGGGGTGAAAAAAAATGAACGTTTTTGGCCAATTTTTCGATATTTTTCGAGCGAAGGATAGGGCTTCAATATAATACCGAGTTTGTGAATTTTTGTCGTGTCTGTCAAACGTTTTTAGCGAACACACAAACACACATACATACATACATACATACATACATACATACATACATGCATACACACCTTTTCGCTTTTATATATATAGATTAAAAATAAATATCTACTATTATATAAAAGAAACTGTGTGTGTGTGTGTGTGTGTGTGTGTGTGTGTGTGTGTGTGTGTGGACTCGAAACGACTGGACCGATCTTTTTTAAATTTCACACGAAGGTACTTGGGTTGGCCTGGGAGTGTTCTTGCATAGGTTTTTTTTATCGGAGTTCGTCTGATAAGTATCGAAAATCTCTAATCGAAAATATCCGATTAAAGAATGTTTTGACCAAAGTTAACACTTTTATACAAACTAACATCACAAGTGTTTATGCATTTTCTTTGCTACCTGTTCTGCGCTGACTTATCATCCCCACCTTCCTTTCCTTACCCTAACCCTAACCTACCATCCCCACCTTCCAGCCTTGTTACACCTTCCGCGGTGGGAGGAAGTGGAGGTAGATAGCTGTTATTACCTCATTTGAAATCGCATTTTAATAAAGAGTCATTGCTTATCCAGACTCGAAGGCCACTCGAGGATAAGAGTTAATGAGCACCAATTGGCACGTGAGACATCAGTGATTATCTGTGATGGTTGAAATTGGGAAAAATTTAATTATTTAAGAGGATGGTGCAACAAGACCTTGTTTACATTGCACTTAAAAACAACCATGTAATAGTCAGTTGAGAAGCAGTTCGGCGACATTGTGTTCCACAGGTGGGCACTTCTAGGAAATAAACTTTGCTCATGGAATTTTTGTTTAGATTTAGGCACATATGGAGAGTAGGGGAACTTGTTGATAGTGGTTGTAGGTAGACAAGTGTTTGAATGTGCATTCTTTTAGATGCGTCCAAAGAACTTTTAAAGAGACACAGTCGGTCGGTCGGTCTGCTACATTTAAGATACAATTTTTTTGTAGAGGTCGCTCAAGACAAAGCGTAAATCCACTTGATTGAAGGTACTAACAAGAATGAAAAATGATCATTACAAAGAAAATAGATGGCTATTGAGTTTAGTCTTGAAAAGGCTAAGTCTATAGTTAGTAGGAAATAAATTAGCAGGAAAAAAGTTCCATAAATCTTCAGTACTTTGAAATAAACAACTGAAACAGGAAGCTGCACTGTAACGAGATAGCAAAACAGTGGATTGAGGAATAATACTACATCAACCAATAAAACGAACAGCAACGAATGAAGCACGGAATAAATCAAAGAATTCTGAAGAACGCATGACATAATGGTACTTATAGAATAGACATTGATTAACAACATCACGTCTTTGAGAGAGAAGGTGCAGTAAAGAAGAAAAGTGGGAGGACGGGGCCAAGCAAATCATAAACTTCTTAACATCTATTATATAAATATCACCTGTCTGTCTAAATGTATGTATGTATGTATGTATGTATGTATGTATGTCTCGCCAAAACTTTCGACAGAGGTGACGGATTTTCACGAGATCTATATAATTTTGTAGCTCGAACCTTCGGACGACAAACACCGAAAAAATGTGCTAAAAACATTAATCCCTTCACCCTAAACTGGGTACTTTTCTACGATATTTTCGAAAGCCATCCCCTCTTTTCGATTGACTAGCCTTAATTTAAACCTTCACGACTTCCGGTTTAGCAATAGACGCAACAGCAAAGACGTCACGTTCTTTTCCTCCTTCACGGTACAGGTTCGAGCCTGTCTGCTTACTACAACTTTTTTTTTTGCTCAGCACACACCTGCAAACATCCGGGCTACCCCGGGCACTCAGGCTAGTTATGAAAAATTCTTAAATCGGACAATATTATAATATTCTCTTTTATCTGTCACTGTAGATTTGGAAATAAATCTTCGTCGATTTTTGTTTGAAATATTTTTCTTTTACTCTTGTCCACGCCAAACAAAGCTTATTACCCCTTGAACATAACGAGCTACTATTTAGGACCATGTTTATTAGGAAGTACGCAAGCAGATAAACTACCTGTTAGTTTATATTGCATTTAAATTTCTGCATGTCAGTACAGTCAGAGAAACATGAAACGGACAGAATTCGAAAGTCTAGTACTCCAAGGGAAGAAGCTGTTAGAGTAGAAGACCTTCCGGCATGCTGTAACCTCAACAATGAAGGGGTGGGATTTTGTTGCTAAATGCATTTGTTGGGGGTATGTACGCTGAGGGGGTAATAGTGCGATGAGGTCATCAGGGCACATTCTTTTAAAATACTTGTAAAACAAGCACAGATGCAACATTGCGGCGATGGGACAGGAGTTGGGCTTAGTTGACAGTTCGGGACCTATTAGATCGAAGACCTTTTGTTAGACTCTGTATAAGAAGGAGAGACTAATGGTAGCTGCATCAGTTCAGATGTGGCAACAATATTCCATGCATGGTAGTAACTTTTTAGAGATAGAGGATACATCCAGGTGGGAGTAATTTTCTAGCACAGTGGAGGGAACCCACCCTTTTTGCATTTGCCTTTACAATGTTCTCAATGTATTTGTTTCAATTCATGTTGCCCGTGAATGTGAAGCCGAGGAGTTTGAAGGAAAATCTGTCAAGCAAGGTGTTATTAATCATATCTATTTTGTAATTATAAAAGGAAAGAAGCTTTATCTTAGTAGTATTACATATTACCATCCGTTTACGGCCCCATTCCACTACGCACTGAAGGTCGATATCATTTTTAGATGCGTTCACATATCTGTATAAAAGTTTCTTATGATTGTCAATAGATCAGTCGCATTTAGGTTTGAAAAAGCATATTTATATGACTGTGTAATACCATAGATTCCCCCCTCTAGTCCAGTGGCAAGCCCCCAAAATGGAAAGAAATGATTCATTACCAGAAGAAAAGTATAGGCGGTGAAACGAATAAAATGATGATACAGAATGACGCCATATAGTTAGTGGTTAGTTTCCGAATAGTCAACTTGGAGTGGCTGATAGGACAAGCGCCGAAGCTTCTAATAATGAGGTGTGGCGGTGACTAGACAAAAGATCGGACGTAGGATTTCTGATTTTGAGTCGATAAATTTAGGAGTCAGAGTTAGGTTATGGACAGTTTCCAGTTTTGGATAGTTGAAAATGGTTTATTGGTCGCAGCAGTGCGGGAGAGCTTTAACAGATGAACTGATAAACAGATTAACCGACGGATAAAAATGCATCAGCAGACGACTATCAAGAGACAACGTTTGGCGGTCTTTCATCACACACATTCAGGCCACAACTGATTTATACATGATGTATCGGAAATGTGCTTTTCACTATGTTAATTTATTATACTTGTTAACCATTGCTCGCACCCTCGGCGATCGCCAAGACAATATGGCTAGAACAAGAAGATGAAGAATAAGAAACACACAAGTGTTGGGTGGCAGTCGGGAAAGGCGGCATGGTTCTACACATGGACCTCTATAAATGTCTCCATCATTGGATCGGTCACGTTTAAGTTTAAAATAGCACTTTTTATTGCTAATCTAGCGCGGCCGTAGCCGAGATTGAACGCACTACACGAGTTTGTAATGTAATTCAAATCTTGTCGGTAGCTGAATACTTGATGCTTCGCCAGGACTATCAAGGTTATTTTTTTTATCGCGACGCCATCACTAGATGGGGTGTCTACCACGGCTTAAGAGAGTCCCATCTACCCTCGAAAGAAGGATAGACCACGCCAGTTTCTCAACCTGGTATTTTTACCTCATGGTACATACAGCGCCTCACCTTCCCAAATGATAACCCATCTGGTACTGGCCAGGCTCAACGTTGCTTAACTTTGGTGATCTGGCGAGAACTGGTGTGTCAACGTGATTGTGCTAAACGAGTACCTTAAATTGGAGCACCCCCTTTTAGATACGTGTGAGCATTTCTTATTTATTTGCCTAGCCACGAGAAAAGAACTAAATAAAAGACCAGTTTTTAATTTCGGGAAAATCCAACTCCCTCCAAAAAAGCTACCCTGGATTGAGATAAATGTAAAAATTAACTGAATCTATCACGATTTCTCTTTCCCTACCGAGGATAGAACAGATGCATTGTAGCATCAGAACAGATACTACACTTTTATCTTATCCAAAAGGAAGTGACAATCGCTCGGTTCGTTATTCTTAGGCTTGAAATAGAATTTGTATTGGTAAACTCTCGGATTGAATATTATTTCAGAATATAAATTATGGTCCGATATGTATAACTTTAGTCAAGCCACAGTGCGTTCAGTTAAATCTCACGTCCCTCCTTAGATGAGACAAAAAAGTGATTTTTATTGGGAGATGTTTAGGGACTTTCCATATAAAGCTTCCTTAACAAAATATGCCATTTCTCGATGAATAAAGGCACCACACAGTCTTGACATTTATACTGATCGTTGAATATGACAAGTAATACGTGGGTAGTTATATACGTAGATTCGAAGGTTAGATGCGATCCGAGGTCATTTTTATTACGGCTGTTGCCCAACGGCTTTGAGTTGCAAGGATCGTTCACAAAAAAAAAAAAAAAAAAAAAAAAAAAATAAAATAAAATAAAAAAATCATGTTTTTGCCTCGCGAAACTCTTTCGAGAATGATGGCGCACGGGAGACGCTAGGTTGGTATTCATTTCTGTGGAGGAAGAACATATACACTTTTGATTTATTTGTTCTCTGTACATTGTGCTTCAAAATATCATGGTAACTCTTTTTTGTTAGGATAAATAGAGACAACGCCCTTTCTTGACTATTTACTTTACTGAGACAATTCGAACTGTAATTTACTAATAAGTATTTACAACATTAAGATTGATGTAATACTAGCAGTTCAGCCCGGCTTTGCTCGGGTCTATGTACTATTCATAACTTTATGTGCATATATATATATATATATATATATATATATGTATGTATTAAAAAGTTTGACTCATATTCAGGTAACCTACATCTAAAATTTCAAGTGTTTAGACCAAAAATTGGCGGAGCAGTTTCGTAGAGTCTGCAAGGGTAGAATCTTCAAAAGTCAACTCTTTCAACTTTGACCTCTTGGCAGCCAAATTTTCGCCCCAAAACGGATTTAAAAGCTTGCTGCATGTCTAAATATCATTTATGTAAAATTTCAAATGTTTAGATCCCAAATTAGCTGAATAGTTTGCTAGAGACCGCAAAGGTATAATCTTTTAAACTTTCACTCCTTATGTAAAATTCCAAATGTTTAGACCCAAAATAGGTTGAGTAATTTGGTAGACACCGCAGATGTCGATTTTATTTTAAACGAAGGAGGAAAGAAATGCCACCAAATGAGCCTACCTTCAACTGTGATAGTCTTAATCAACAACCAAAGAAGCTGTAGACCAAACTAATACGCAAGTGGATTTTGTTGCTCTGCAACTGCCAGCCATCATCATCAATATTATGTTAACTTCGTACATGTATCTTCTATAATATAAAGAGGTTTCCGTGTGTGTATGTCCATCTAAAAGTCGAAAACTACAGCAAACATTCATCAAGTTGGTATTTGTGTGTTTGACATTGTTCTGGATATACAGAGTGGTCGCTAGAAAAACGGGAAATTTGTCAAACAGCGATTTATTTTTACAAAGAATAATTTTTACAAAGTTTTTCAAAGGCAAATGTTATATTATACTCATAGATACTCAAAATGTCGTCCGTGCACTTCACCGCAGCATCTTAACCTAGAAATCCAAGCTCGTGTGGCGTTTTGAAGGGTAACTTGTGGAATATCATTCCAAGCTCGTGATCTAAGCTGACCTTAAAATTTCCCGCTTTTCTAGCGACCACCCTGTATAATATCTAATATTTACAAAAAAAAAAAAAGTCCATTCTTTGATTTTAAACATGCGTAGATTTCGACAGAGGATGTTGGTTTTTCAACCATTTTATGTACTTCTTTTCATGTACTAATTGAAGGGATTAACTCTGACATTTCCTTAATGTAGTCCACTCTTTTTCAATTAAAAACACGATGATTTTTAACATATAACAACACAACATATATAAATGGGGATTGGTTATTGGATTTTTCGGAAGACTGTTTTCAAAGACTAATGGCGCAGTGGTTAGAGTGCTTTGAAAATCAATTGTAAAAGTGACAGTCTCCTGAAGGTTGACAGTACAGTTCTCAATGTGAGCGACCGAATGATATAATTACTAATTACTTAGGATCTCTGTCCAGTCGTGACTGACAGAAAAAGAGTATGCTACTTCTGTGAAGTACGAGTAAAAAAGATTCCGTTGGAAATTTCGTCCAGATTTCCAAGTTCGACATGATACAACGGCAAAACTTAATTTAATTTGCTGCAAGTGTATGATGAGAAGTGTGGCATCATCCATCGGTTTTGTGCTGATCATTTGTAACAAAAACCATTAAAATAAATCGTTCATGAATTACGTCCCTTGGTTTTCATTTAAATTAAAAAAAATTGATAAATAAATACAAAATGATAAATAGCAATTTAAATAAATTAAAATAAAGAAAAACTGTCTGTAACAACATGGAACATTGTGTATATTCGTAATAATTTTATATAGGGAACGAACAGTTAAAATCAAATAGTTTTCTGGAGATTTTTTTTTTTCGACATAACCATCTTCACAAAGAGATAATATTCGAAGATGCGAAGGAAAAAATAAAGAGAGCTCGAATTTTCATAATACTTTAGTAATTTTTACTTTCAATTTTCTGATTGCTTAGTATTGGGGGCCCCTACGCCGGTAGGTAAAGAGTACATCAACTAGTATAAATTTCGAGAGTGTTTCATTAAGTGCATGCTAGGACAGCCTGGCGGCGAACGGAAATAGACTAAATGCACTCAATAGGGGTCATGGGTCAGCTCCCTAGACAAAAGCCGCGAGACGCAGGTGCCGATTACATAAGAAATGAACACAGATTCGAGGATTAGAACAGTGTTTCGACGCAGTTCGCATCTGTAAAGCTGAGAGGAAAAGGCGGCCAAACAATGTAAAGATTTTAAGTGCATCTCCTCAAAACGGTCATTTCGGCCACCAATTTTTAATTAAGTAAGAAATAAATTAATAGTAGCATATCTTTTATCAAAAGTGAATTTCAGTCTCTCCCCTTTGTAAGTGAATCTCTCTCATCAATAAAACTTTGAAACCGCCTGCGAGTCTCCTTTTATTTTATTCGCCTTGAGTTAACAGAAGATCAACGGCCGTCAGACGACGCAAGAATATAGATCAGTGGCCACACATATGGAGAAGCGACGATGAAAAAAAATGAAAACCATACTGTCCGTAAAGAAGACTTATTTAATTGAAATGTGGTTGATCGCTCACCGGAAATAACCCCCGAGTTCATAACTACGTGTTTATTGTAAAACGCATGTGCCTCCCTTGTTTAACGCTTGCTAGTTTTGCCAATGTGTTTTGTTATTAAAAATATTACAGTATAATTTTTGGCAGGAACTCAAGTCTTTCTTTTTATTATTGAAGTCAGGGTTGTGGATCCCGTGATAGAAGCGTTGGTTGAATTTTTAAAATTTTAAAATGAAATACGTTTGAAAGCCAAATTAAAACGCAATATATATTATATATATAAAAGTGAACGTGTCTGTGTGTGTGTCTCTGCGTGTGTCTATGTACATTTTCCAACGCAACAACTCTGTCAATTTTCAGTCTACAGACTCGAAGTTTGATATACAGGTACTGAGATTTGGGAAAATATTTGTAATTCGTTTTTGGCCAGAAATTTGGTTGTTAAGGGGTCAAAGTTCAACAATTTTGGGTCTAAAAACTTGAAATTTTAGATATAGATTCCTTGGACATGGATCTAACTTAATAACTACATTTGAGCCCAAAACAATAAATGTTAAGGGGTCATAATAGGGGTCAAAGTTAAAAATATTGACCGCTTTTGTTTTTTTTTTGCTCAACGTACACCTCCAAACACCCGGGCAATGCCGGGCTGAAATGCTAGTTATAAAAATAAACAAATACTTATCTGTTTAAAATTAATATTTCAGTCATATTCTTTCCTCAGAATTTTAAATACTGTTTTCTTTTTTTGCCATTATGTTGAAAACAAAAAATCAATTAGTTAAATGTCCGCGTCTTTCTGCGGTGTTATTCTCCTTTTTTCTTCGGCAATAAAGGAAAAAAGGAAGAAAACTGTATAAATTCTGAGAAAGGAGTATGACTCCGAAATATTAATTTTAAACAAATAAATATTTGCTTATTTCTCATAATACTGCATTGTAATTTGGCTTTCAAACGCATCTCATACGTATTTTTATTATTCATTTTGATCGTAATAAAAGTAAAAATGCTGCCAGTGACACGATAATTTGAAATAGTATTGCCATAATAATTAGCCGATATAGAAATCTAAAACTAGGAAGTTCGAACAGAAACGTTGCAAGTGAAGACACTGAGGAACATTGAAAATAAAACGATGTTTGACGATTTCTCTTTTTACGAGGGAGCCACCACTTACTAAGGCCCGAAGGTAACTCAAGTATAAAAGTTAAATAGTATTAGACGGTCAGTAAGACAATAGCGTAGTGATCGGTAGCTGTGGAAATTGGATATAATCTGATTATTGAAGACGATCATGCTGTAGCCAGTCGGAAAGCAGACCTGCGGTATAAAATTCTAGGGGGGTAGTTCTAGGAAAGGAAACTTTGTTAATGGAATTTGCCTTTGAATTTAGAAACAGGCAGATAGCGGGGGGAATTCTTTACAGTGGTTTTAGCTAGACGTTTGCTTGTTGTGAATGTTTTGCAAGGGGGGGGGGAGCATCGATCGAAGTTAGCCGAACACCTGCTACGAAAATAAAGACAACCTGTCTTCTGTGGGAAAGAGGTTGCACGGAGGATAAAACGAGCATTGTCTACTAAGTTTTGAAGCCTGTCAAGTTAGAGATGGGTGCTTTGAGCAGCCCCCACCAAACGTGGCAATAGTATTCTATTTTAGGACGTATGTGGCTCTTATACAGGTAGACGATCCCATCAAGAGTGAGATACCACCTGGAGCCGTAAAAAGATGCAACCATTTTTCCAGCGACATTGGAAACAGACTAGATGTAAGTCTTTTATTGTTCCCTATTTTAAATCGAAACTACTTTTAATAACTTAGTTCGTTAAAAAAAGTCATATATGCTACGCCATAAAAAAAATATATATTATTGTACTATTAGATATCACTCCGCCGGAAGAATGCATACTAAGCGACGTCTGAACCTGACCAACTCCGAATTAAACTCGATTAAAGATTGTATCCTGTTATTCACGGTGTGTCACGGGAAACGGATGTTTTTAAGGAAAGCAAAACCTTGTGAATATTTCAACAAAAATTTTATAATGTACATTTACTAAAATATGCCATTATGGAATATTTAGAAGCGAAAATCATGTCTGGAAAACGATGGCCATTTTCACAAGTACATATTTGAAGCTGCTTTCTAAAGTTAGCCTCAACTTTCACTAAAGTTTCTTTCCCGTGATTCATCCTGTATAAAAGCTACACTTTTTTTGTGTTATGAAGGAAATATTTGATTTGAAACACTTCCCGTTAAGAAAAAAAAGTCATCTTATAAATAAGATATGAAAGAGTGTTTATTAATAAACGGTAATATCTTATGTCAACAATGATTTGCCTCGTAAAAAATAATCCTTATCTTATGAAATATCACCAGAAATAAAGTAAAAATAACGATGGGTGGCCATTTTAGTTAGATTCTCATACAAAAATATCTCTACTATTATATAAAATAAATTTTGTCTTTGAGTCTGTGTATATGTGTGAGTTCATTCCTTATGGACTCCAAAGCGGCTGGGTCGATTTTTATGAAATTTCACACAAAGGTACTTCATGTACCCAGCAGTGTTCTTAGATAGGTTTTGTGTTTGACTGGCTTCGATAAATTGTGGATAATCGATAATCGAAATAATCCGATGAAAGAAAAAACAAGCGATTTGTACCAAAGTTAACGCGTTATACATTCAAACATCACAAGTGCATTTGAGAGTTTTATTACCACACAAGTCGAAAGACCCGACATATAAAATCAACAGTAAGTTCTTTGATATGAAAAGGCCGCGTTCAAAAGGAATGCTTGTATTTAAAGCACGATTGCTCAATGATACTTGATTGTTTTCCCTTTTTCTTTTTTTAAACATAAATTCTGTTTGTGTGTGCGCGCGTGTGTGTGTGTGTGCGTGCGTGCGTGTGAACTAATATTGTGTAGCGTGGTGCATATTGTGACAACATGTATCGGAATGTTGTCAATACTGAATACATCACGACGATGATAATGATAGTTATAGTGCTTTTATCATAGAGGGGAGTCTATATTTTAGAGGAATGTTCTTTTTACATCAGATGGGACATACATTACTTATGATGATGGAAGAGGGGACAGACAGTTAACACTTTGGAAGAAGTGTTACACAAAGTTCTCTTACAAGATGATAGACAAGAATCATATTACTTATCATTTTTCAAAGACGACAAACGAAAACAATGTTTACAAATATAAATGATCTTTTATTCCACCAGCTGGCTGATTGATGATCAGGAATTCGCGGCCTTTTAGATTCTACATTCCCCTCTTCGTTCCAAGAGGGCTTCAGCTATCTCTGATTCTCTCCCACCTCCACTTTCTCTCCGACTTTGAACTCTGACTCTGATTGTGTCTCCTCTACTCTGATTATATTGGGAATTCTCTTTCTTTATGACGCCAAAAGCGTGCCCCATCATGTGGTCCATTCACGTGGATTTCACACACACACACACACACACACACACACACACACACACACACACACACACACACACACACACAGATAAGTTTTTAAAAATAGCTCTTTTTACGATGGTCCGATCTTTTACTTCTGCACTATAGGAACAAGCGAGAAATATAAATTGTAATCTTTATATATATATAAATTAAAATTTCAATGTTCATATAAATACTATCAGTAGTTAAAGAGCACTTCATTTGTGTCTACGAAACTCTTTGCATTATCTTTAATTAATACTTGCGATTTCACTATCACGAAAGAGGTGGGGACATATACAGCGATTGGTAAAAAAAAATAATGGAAAACATCTTGTGAATCCTGCATAAATTTTAAAACGCCTATAAACATTTGAGAATGACCAACATTTCAGTTTCTTTTTTGTATTACTTTTTTTTGTATTACTTTCTGAATTAATTTGTTGAATTTATTTTTATTTCCGATAGTGCATCGTCGCAAGAAAAATTAAAATTTCCAAAGAGGACAGGTTATTTGTGCTTGTATGGTAGGCGCTACTGAAGGTTATGACACCACATAAAACGGAAGGAAAAAGACTCTCCTCTAAGCAAAATCCTGGAAAAAGCTGTAGCTTCCTGAAAAAGATTGGAAAGCTCTTGTAACGATTATCGAGAAAGAGCACCAAATTACAGCAGACCTTAACAATTATCTGGATAATCCCGTTTAAAAAAAAAACAAAACAAAACAAACAAAAAAGACAAAAAACAAAAAACAAAACAAAACAAAACAAAACAAAACAAAAAGAAAGCAAAAACAAAACAAAACAAACAAAAAAACTGTTCGATGAAAGCTTCACAAGGTTGGATTTCATGGGAGGGCTGCCATCAGAAAACATGTTTTCGATGATTTTCCATTAGTTTGTTCATCTCCTGTATTATAGCATTCCAGGCTGTTTCATTGTGACACAGATCTTCCGCGTGATTAAACATGCGAGCACATCAGGCTGAGATTAAAAAGAGGCCAATTGAAAGTTCAAATCATTCCGAGTATGTTCGCTAGTGTTATTAACATAACATAAAACCTCAGAAAAGAAACAATTGTGCAAGCAACTGTTAAACGAATACGGTTATCAAACAAACGTATCCGACAATTTCTGCTATTTTTACACTATTTGCAATTTATCTCTTATCAACAGATTCTTTCCCTTATTTGATTATTCAATAAAAAAAAATCACTTGTTTCACAACTTTTAACGCCAAGAATACGAAGACCGTCAAGTAGAATACGAAACTGCGGCAGTATTTGTTAACAGCTTTACGCTTTGTTGTTTATAAAACAAATCAATTACGACATGTCCGTACAAGGTTTTTCAAGCGTCTCTTAAAGTAATTAAAGATTCTGCAGTGCCATAAAACGGAAGGAATTGTTTTTTGGGAAATTCAGAGGAAATCGATCTTTTTTGTTGGCAAATGTTAAATAAGAAAGCCGAATTTATTTTGAGAAAAAGAAAAAGAAAAAAAACCTAAATAAATAAATTAAAAGAATGAGAAAATTTACGAAACTAAATCGTGAAATAAAGTTCTTCTTGTCATTTTCATGGTGGCGTTTAAATGAGAAATCTTTGACGTTCCAAGCTTCTAATATTAATCTAGTATCTGCCTATCTGTAAGACAATTAGAGGTATTACAGTTTTATGGAACTTGCGCATAACTGTACTTTACACGGACTTTCTTTTTAGGTAATATTATGTTTGTTAGCAGTATTCACCCTAGGCGGATTGAGCCGGCTTCCTTTAAGGGAGGAAGCGTCAAGGGAATATTAAATTCACAAGCGGTTCCCAATCATATGTATATCTCGGGCGGGGGAGATGATGACGTTATGTTTTTGTACATTTTGCAGGGAAGTGTCGACGTCCTCTTACACACAGCGTACGGTATTTCCACATGGTTATCCACCTGGTACTGACCAGGCGCAACGTTGCTTAACTTCGGTGATCTAATATGAACCGGTGTGTCAACATGATTTTAGGTAACTTATCTGAAATCAATACTTTTTTTTTACATGGGAGTCACCACTTATCAAGGTCCGAAGTTAACTAAAAAATAAGGGTTAATGAATATAAAGTAGTAGCGTAGTAATCGTTAATGTTGTACATTTAGATTATTTAAGGATATGGCTCAACAAGAATTGGTTTACATCGGACTTGAAAGCTACCATATTGTACTCAGCCCTTAAGCAGGCCAATGCCACAGTGTTTCACATGCAGGCAGTTCTAGAAAAGAAGCTTTCTTCATGGAATTTGCGTTTAGATTTAGGAACCGATAAAGAGTGGGGGAAATTGTTGATAGTGGTTGTATCTAGACAAGTGTTTTTGTGAAAGTTTGGCAGGGTGAACCATAGATCGGAGCTCAGACGAGCAGTTGCCATGAAAATAACGATACAGCAGAGACAGGCTCGCAACGTCTCTTCTGTTGGTAAGAGGTTGCAGAAAGAGAAACCGGCATATTTAATCATATTTAATTATTCAATAGAGTTTGGTTTCGTTTTACTACTAATATATTTTATTTCCCAACTTATCGTGTTTTTGTTGGTATTTTTATAAGTCCGTGTACGTTTTCATGATGTTCTGTCTGTCAACTGGTCTGAAAGTCAGACATACTGAAAATGTTAAATATTATTTCCTTTGCTATGCCACGCTTCCATTTAAAACAGCATTTTCGTATGCGTCCACGGATCTCTATAGATTTACATTGACAATATCAATAATCGTTTCTATTGTATGGCACACGTATTCGAATTTTCTTTGCTGTATTACACTTAGGTTCAAAACAGTACTAGAAAAAAAAAGATGATTGTAGTAATACGTAGTGATATATTTGCATTATTTGGATTATTCGGACTACTGTTTCCATCTAGCCTTGTAAAAGTTATAGACAGAGATAAAAGTGGAAAGTAAGACGACTGTAAAAATCAAGGCACATGCTTGGTGACGATTATCCTCTGAGCAAACCTAGTATAAGATTTAATACAACATTGGAAGCATTAATTATAAATAATAATTAAAGTCACCATTAACATATATACATATGATAGTAGGGAGGCCCGACGTTGTCCGGGATTGAATGAGGATCAACAAATGTTCCGCCGTCTTATACTTTTATTGTCATCGAAATCGATGAAATCGCCTATATTTTTTCAATTTTTTAATCAAATCGATTGATTGCCTGCTCTGGCAAGATACCCCCCCCCCAGTGTACGAGGACGAAGCTTCACATGCTCCCACCGCAGAGACTTGTTCACAATACATTGTAGTCTAGATTGCACTGAAGAGAATCTACTGTTGACTTTATAAATTATTTGCATATAATAGCTTGAATTAAAGTTAAAAATGCAACAACAAGTATCTCAGGTCACTAGACTTTAATCAGAAACATTAATTTCAGAAGCGCCCCTGTCTTATCAAAGAACAAACTGTTGATTTTATGATATTATTTTTTACATTTTAATTAAAGTTAAACGTACAAAAGTCAAGTATCACAGTAAATAAGTGACACTCTTTTGGAGGCTGAAAGTTCAATCCTCTTGCATATTACTTAATATCTCTACCCGGATTGATTATTCATATTATTTGGATGATTCGGACTAGTGTTATCATCTTAAGTGTTATTCGCACGACGTTTTGATCGATGTAACTTCTGACCTTCTTTAGGTGCGTATTATTGAACTCTGGGATCTTTCTGTGGAACTCGAGAATTTGCACGGAATTTTCTGAATATTACAAAAAAAGTGACTCTCTGGATCACTAATTTGAACTCGAGGTAGATTGTTTGAAAACTCAGTTAAATATTAATTATATGAGTCATTCTGCATTACATAGACGGCGCCATTGTTAGGAAGTGATGATTCCCAATTTCTTCTTGGTACAAATAACACGACAAATAAAAAAAAACAAGTTTTTTTTTCGAACACGAAAATATTTGAAGACCAAAACATTTATTGTATAAAAATGTATCAATATATAATTGTAAAAGCATTTATGGAAAAGTATCCGTAAGAAAATATAATTTTAATAAAACAATTTTTGAATTAAAGCAACATTAGATTTTTCCCCGAAATTTCTTTTTAAATTAAAGTAAATTTTGATTTTTTTCCAAACAATTTAATAATTTGAATGAAACATTTTTAAAATAAAAGCAACATTGGATTTTGTTTTGTAGTTTTTTCCCAAAACATATTTTTGAATTAAAGCAAAATTGGATTTTTTAAAAGGTTTTTATCCAAAATAGTTTTGAATTAAAGCAAAATTTGATTTTTTTTAGGTTTTTATCCAAAATATATTTTGAATTAAAATAAAATTGTCACTGTAATAAAATATAGTTTTACTTTTCATGTACTACCTGTTGAATGGTCAACAATCTATATATCTATAAAAGTGAACGTGTCTGTGTGTCTGTCTGTCTGTGTGTCTGTGTGTCTGTCTGTCTGTGTACATTTCCCTACGCAATAACTCTGTCAATTTTTAGTCTATAGACTCGAAATTTGAAATACCGGGTACTGAGATTTGGGAAAATCAATGTGACGGGTGTCAGCCAGAAATTTGGCTGTTAAGGGGTCAAATTTCAACGATTTGACCTTTAAGAACTCTACCAAACTCCTCCAACAATTTTGGGTCTAGACACTTGAAATTTTAGATATAGGTTCCTTGAACCTGGATCTAACTTAATAAAGTGATTTGAGCCCGAAACTATAAATTTTAAGGGGTCATAATAGGGGTCAAAGTTTTAAAAAATTAACCATTTTTTTTTTGCTTTTTTTGCACAGCATACACCTCCAAACACCCGAGCAACGCCGGTCACCCCTGCTAGTATATTATAATTTTAATTTTTAAATTAGTAAACAGTTTGAATAAAGAGAAGCGCCACCTGACGACAGTTTCGTGAACCGCACAAAATGGCGACGTCCGTGTAATGCAGAAGTGCTAAAATATATAAAGACAAAAATCCAAAATTAGTCTCTTTCTGCTCATCTCACTCTCTTTCCCTCTACATTTACGGGTTAAATAATATACTTACTTGAGTTGATACCCCCTTTTTTATAATGGATGATTCCATTAGCTTTATTTTCCCTTTCAATATAAAGTTCAGGTAGCTAAATGGTTAACGACACGGATTGAAAACTTGGGTGTACCAAGTTCAAATCTAGTTCCTTCCATAGAAACACTTTCATCAGACTTATACTTTTTTGTGTGTCACTTGTACGTCTAAAAACAAGAAGTATAAGGCTCCTCAATTTCACACTAGAATTATCCGGATAAAGTCCTGAGTAGAACTCAGTTATTTGTAGATTGAAAGTTCAATTCTTGATGTAGACGATATTCCAAATAAAATTTTGTATTCCCTAATACTTCTACCCGGATTGATAATTCGTATTATTTGGATGATTCCGATTACTGTTCTCATCTTGAATGTTATACGCACAACGGTTCGTCGATG
The DNA here is from genome assembly GCF_053919585.1 of Euprymna scolopes. Taxonomy (NCBI): domain Eukaryota; kingdom Metazoa; phylum Mollusca; class Cephalopoda; order Sepiida; family Sepiolidae; genus Euprymna; species Euprymna scolopes. The sequence continues at coordinate 107,802,241 of NC_136491.1, forward strand.
ACACTTCCGCCATTCTTCAGGTGTATACTATCGAATTCGGGAAATCTTTTTGTCGAACTCAGAAAATGTACAGGGAAGTTTGAACCTTCACCCTTCAAAATAGTGTAACATATAACTGAATTTTTATTTTGGTTTATCCACTTTTGGAAGTTGAAAGTCCAATCCTCAGTGGGTGGCACAAGAATACAATTACGGATTGATTTTGATTGTCTCAAAACTCTTGGAAAGAAGGTAAATAAAATAAAATAACTAGAGAGAGAGAGAGAGAGAGAGAGAGAGAGAGAGAAGGGGGGGGGAAGAGAGAGAGAAAGAAGAGGAGAAACGTAGGAGATGGAAATGAGTGTGATATATATTGTATAGAAATGGGACGGAGGAAGTCAAACATAATGCAGTGATGGAGAGTAAAAGTTATCCAAACCGCAATAAGATATAGGTAGTTAATAGTAAATTACGGCTAATTTGAAAAATTAAATTTGAAACTGTATTCGAAAACTAGGAATATTTTAACATGTATTTTGTGTAATTAAAAGATATAAAAACAAGTTTTAGGAAAACAAACTTTGATCGACTCAGGTTTAGCATAACAATAGATTTCCTTGGTTTGTCATGTTTAACTCTAAAAATGTATTGAGATACGCCCACATTTATCTATATAGTTAACCTTTTTGTCTCTCCGTTGTTCGATTTGTTGGTCTGATGCATGTGTTTGAAATAGCATTTTACTCGTGGATAGCGTAGATTGCCTGGACGCATCTTAATGAAAAACATGTTCTTATTTGTTTCGTGGCCTTTGGGTATCTACCTATCTCTTACCTGTCAATGCGTCTGTCATTTTCAATTAGTGAAATTCTCCTGATATATTTGGCCAGAATTCCTTAGTCAGAACCCATCCGGTCGGTCAGCTTTCCACAACTGAACTCTTAATGCCTCGTCGAACTTCGTAATTTGCGTTAGACAAGAAGATACTAATCCCGTATACGTTCTTTATTTTGTTCTACGATCCCCGTATACTAGCAAAAGTACCCGTCGTTCACTGGGTTCAAAAACAGCCTACAGAAAATGGACTCTGATTTATGAAAGTATGATAGGTTATGAAAAGGAAGGGTTGTAAAGAGATAGCTTCGAATTTGAGGGTATCAAAACCAAAGCAAAATATGATGAAAGTAAAAATAAAATAGATAGACCCCATAATTTATTATACCATACTTGTTCACACTGAAACACTTATCACAATATTCTATGGATCTATATTAAAAAACCTTGTTAACCTTTGTGACCTATTTCCATTCTATGGAAGTCAGGCGCGAACGAACACCCCATAATTTTATTATACCATATTTCTTCAAACTGAAACATAATTATCAAAGTATACTTACGCAGATAGATATGAAAAGTCTTTATTAAAGTTTGTGCCTATTTCCATTCTATGGAGGCCAGGCGCGAATGCAGACCCCACAATTTTATTATAAATCCCTATTTAAGTTAAAACATACTTATCAAAGTATTCTTATGTACATCTATATCAAAAACACTTGTAAACGTTTTTTTTTTTAATTTTTAAATTTTTTATTTCCATACTTTGTGGAGCAGGCGCGTACGCAGGCCCCACAATTTTAATGAATCACCATTATGCCAGATCAAACATACCCATTCTTGTGTCTCGATACATCTTCTATCATTATATGTAATCAGTTTTCTATAATAGTCAACCATATAGGAGCCTATTCGTGACCAGACACACCCAGACGTTCAGCTTTATATATATATATAAGCCTAGTAATATCCTATTCCCCATCAGTCGGCATATTTTTTTCTTTTCATGTTTATTTTATTTTTTTATACTTGTACATATATGTTTGACTTTTTATTTATAAAAAAAACTGTATTTTTTGGTTTGGAAATAAAAAAAATGTTTATATTTTTGCAAATAAAATTTAAAAAACACACACACACATATATATATATATATATATATATATATATATATATATATATATATATATATATATATATATATATATAAAACTACTTCATTTACTCACATAAAATGAATATACGAAAATATAAAGTTATGCGTAAACTTTAAATATTTACTTCAAAAGTGCTCAATACGTAGGTAGAGTTAGTTAGTAAGTTATAAAATATATATGGCGATTAAGCTACACTGAATATTCCGCGTTTCATCCACTCTAGGAATATTCGGGATTATGCGCATAAGCATGAAGAGTCCTAGAGTGGATGAAACGCGGAATATTCAGTGTAGCTTAATCGCCATATATATTTTATAACTTACTATATATATATATATATATATATATATATATATATATATATATATATATATATACGAGCAAACAGTTAATAAACAGTTTTTATTTTATATATATATATATATATATATATATATATATATATATATATATATGTGTGTGTGTGTGTGTGTGTGTGTGTGTGTGTGTGTGTGTGTGTGTGTGTGTATAATTATTTCATTCATCCACAAAAGATTTAATAAGGAGATATAATATTTAATATATTAATTTTCATGACTTAATTTTAATTTTTTTGTTTGTTAGGGCCTCTCACTTTTTATACAAGTTTATATAAAGAATGGAGGGGGGTCCTTAAAACAATGTGGCATGACGCCAAAAGGGAATAGGGGAAGGAGAATGGGGGAGGGGGTCATCCACTTTGTCTAATCCCTAAGCTAGTTTATCCCTCACCAGAGTAACTCATTCACTCTGTGGACCTAAGCTATTTAATATATCCTCACATGAATGAATATTTTTTTCCAAATTTTATTTGCAGAAACATAAACATTTTTTTTATTTACAAACCAAAAAATACAGTTTTTTTATAATTAAAAAGTCAAACATATATGTACAAACATAAAGAAAAAACTAAAATAAACATGAAAAGAAAAAGTATGTCCAGTGATGGGGAATAGGATATTACTAGGCTGTAAAAACACCACAAAATAAAGAAAAAATAGCAGTAAGAAAAAGAAATGAACGAAGCAAAATGCTAACTATATTGTGTTAGTGAGGGCCTTCCCAACCTATTCTAGTTGTTGAAGTGCTCACTGCTTTCCAGCTATTTCTGAAAACAAGAAAGACACTTCCTAAGAGGGAGCGGACTCTATGGGCAAAAGAAAGGTCGGAGGGGTTCTTGGAGTGCGCAGTGACCTATCGTAAACCACGGAATAAAAATAACTTTATCGGGAAAGGGCACTCTGTAGGTATTCTAACTCATTCTCAGAACTAACTAAGAAACCTTCTTTTGGTCTTTACTTTAGGATTTTATTATTTAAAATTTTTTAAAACAAACTTCTTAATATACTAAGTCATGGATATGCGAGAAACTACATGAAAATAATCTAATGTGCATATTCCTTTGAAAAACGAGTGTTAATTAAATACTTCTTTATTATATGATACAGTATTATATTATTTTCTTTATTTTACATAGGAATCGCCACTTATCAATGCTCAGAGACCATTCGAGGATAAGGTTCAGTGTTCAGTAGTCAATTGGACAATATAATAATCGTTAGTAACGGAAATTCGGTAAATTTCTTAACTTAAGTGGAACGGCTCATCAAGAACCTGTTTACGTTGGACTTGAAGACAATCAGATTGTAGTCTGCTGGAATGCACGAAAACGGAAGACAGTTCCACAAGCGTGCACTTCTAAGAAAGAAGCTTTGTTCATGGAATATACGTTTAGGTTTAGGCATAGATAAAAAGTGGGGGCAATTATTGATGGTGTTTTCAGCTAGACGAATGTTTCTTGTGAAAGTTTGGCGAGGGAGGGGAGACCATAGATAGAAGCTCAGTCGAGCACTTGCTATAAAAATAAAAACACGCTAAATTCTAAAGTTACATTGTCGTTATGTGTGCCAAAAGTCTCTATCAAACTCCTCTCTGAATATTTGGTTTACGGAGGTGAAACTTGATATATATAGGGTATTTGGACTTGTATCACACTTTTCACTTGTTTTTAGCCGACAAATTTGCTGTTAAGGGGTCAAAATTGAAAACAAAACAGTTCGCTTTGGCAGGAATAGTCGATTAAACCTATTTGCATGCACAAATTTTAATTCATAGGTTAAAGAAAGTTATTGTTTAACTGTTTATATGCGTATGAGCGTAGCGCAGAAGCTAAGAAATGAGGCTAGAAAGTTCTATGTCTTGGTTTCAATTATTGTCGAAAGCACCCAACTCATTTTTTTTTTTACTTTTCGAAATCGCTATCGCTATTAAAATTGAAAGGATCGATTCAGATAAATTGATTATGTAGTGCTGCTAACATCTATTCAATGGAGCCGACTTCAGCATCAATCACCGCCTCGATGTGGGTTCGGAACTAGGAGCATGCCTTTTCCACAAGCGCTAGCAGGTGCTCGGCGAATGGTTGGCAAATACTCGTCTGATGCCGGCGATCAAACTGACTTTAGACAATGCGTTTTATAACAAGAGGATAACGGATACCGCTGTGTATTTTTTTTTGTCTCGATGATCATTTGATAATCGCAACCCAACTTTATTTTGTAATAAGTGTCTGCTAGAAATAAAATTCTTAAATTCAAGGTGGCGACCAAGCATCGGATAGACCTTCGTATAGAGATACTTAGACGCTATTACACTAATGCTTTACTAGTGGCACCTGTGGAAATTCCACAGCAAACTCTTTCATATATAATATATTAATGTTGGCATTCCGTGGATGTTCAGCGTAAATGGAGACACCCTGATATTATTGTAGCTCTTTTGTTAAAACTACAAAGGCATTTATCTAAGCTAGCAAGGACTCGCGACATAGCCCGGTCGTAACTTACGCTTAAATATGATATTTTAATTTTTGCAGATTTCTGTATATAAAGTCTATTTTCTCTCGATTGTTATATATGATAAAGTTGTAATTTCAAAATATTAAAAATATATTCATATGACTTGGGTGCATCAACTTGAATCGAAATCAAAGCCAAAACTTATGAAGAAAAAAGTATATATATCTATACACACACGCACACACACACACACACACACACACACACACACACACACACACACACACACATATATATATATATATATATATATAAATTGAGTTCCTTCAGCTATAATCAAAACCGAAACCAAAACTTATTAAGAATTCTGGGTTAAATTATGTAAAAAAAAAAAAAAAAAAAATAATAATAAATAGATGAAAATATAGATGACTTGAGTGCCATCAGCTATAATCGAAATCGAAACCAAAACTTATGAATAATTCTTGGCAAAATTAGAATAAATTCTTAGTAAAATTATTTATTACAAAAAAATGGAAGGTCATTACAATTAAATGAAAGTCACTCGGAAGAAAAAAGATGAAAGCGTGACACACAAAATAGCACAGACGCTATCGTATTAATTCATAGATTTTAACGGTAATCGCATCAGATCAGGCATACGGCCACTTGATGTAAGAAGCTAAAAATACCATTTCAACGATAAATATTGTATGAATAGAGCACAACCCATAAAAAAAAAAATTCTTCCACGCTTTGTCAGAAACATGAGCAGATGGAATGCGAGAACTAAATGACAAAATAAGGGAGGCGAAAGTTACGTAAACCAAAGCTGAACTTTCTACCTTTCATAAATCAAGCCTCACGTAGCAAAAAGGAAAAAAAACAAAAAAACACTAAAGAAAAAAAAAAAAAAAGAAAACGTTGATAAAGTGAGCTTTAACCAATGACATTCGGTGGCTTCATTATTCTTATGTGGATGATAGAATCGGGAGATCTAGTTGATAAGATAATAAAAAAAAACATCTCGCGATTTGCAAAAAAAAAAATCATATGTGGCTTTAGATTCACATCATTTATGAACAACGATTTCCATATTTTAATCAATATGGAACTTTGGTGCGATGTAATCGGAGTTTTTGGATGGCAATCACTGAATATTGATTAAGGCAAAAACTTCTACGAATTAAGGCTCCATACAGACTTTTCATGATAAACAAGAATAATTATGTCTTTCTAAAATACGTATCAGATATAGGGATGGAAATGGCAAACATACGCATGTATACATACCCCACATACACATATATACATACCCCACATACACATATATACACATCCCACATATATACGTATCCCACATACGCATAAATACATATCCCTCATTCACTCATATGTGTGTAAACACACACACACACACACACACACACACACACACACACACACACACACACATATATATATAAAAGTGAACGTGTGTGTGTGTTTCTGTGTGTGTGTCTGTGTGTCTGTGTACATTTTCCTTCGCAATAACTTTAATGTCAATTTTTAGTCTACAGACTCGAAATTTGATATACATGGTATTGAGATTTGGAAAAAATCTATCTGATCGGTTTTCAGCCAGAAATTTGGCTGTTAAGTGTTAAAATTAAACGATGTGACCTTTGAGAACTCTACAAAACTCCTCCGACAATTTTGGGTCTAAACACTTGAAATTTTAGATATAGGTTCCTTAGACATGGATATAACTTAATAACTCAATTTGAGCCCAAAACAATAAATGTTAAGGAGTCATAATAGGGGTCATAGTAAAAAAATTGACTTTTTTTTTTGCTCAGCATACACCTCCAAACACCCGGGCATCCATGCTAGTATATATATATATATATATATATATATATATATATATATATATATATATATAGTAGTAAGTTATAAAATGTATATGGCGATTAAGCTACACTGAATATTCTGCGTTATACATTTTATAACTTACTAACTAGCTCTACCTACGTATTGAGCACTTTTTAAGTAAATACTTAAAGTTTACGCATAAATCTATACTTTCGTATATTAATTTTATATGAGTAAATTAAGTGGTTATATATATATTATATATATTATATATATATATATATATATATATATATATATATATATATATATATATAGAGAGAGAGAGAGAGAGAGATGAAGTAGGAACAAACCGAGATTATATGTTCAGTAACGTTCTGTCTTTATTTTAAGACTTCCTCGACACGCAACAATAATACATCCACGTCACTTTACAAACAACAAATATATTTTAGCAATATTTATTTTTAGAAAAATATATTATTATATTTCTTTAAACCAATAATCCTGAGAAAGTCACAAAATTCAGACGAAACGTTGATAAACATATAATTCTAGTTTGTCCTGTCTTCATCTCACCAACCGTTTGGAATATTATTCCCATAATATTCACCACACACACGCACGCAAGCATGCACACACGCACACAAATACACAAATACACACACACACAAACACACAAACACGCACACACGCACACACGCACACACACACACACACACACACACACACACACACACACACACACACACACACACATATATATAGCTGAATTTCTTAAATTCCCCCTAACCCCTACAACCGTCTAATGTTTATTAAACCTTAAAACTTAACTGTTGTCAATATTCACACCTCTTTTTTCGTTCCCCTTTTTTCGTGCTTCTTCTAATACCATTTTTCCAATCATAATAACCATTTCTGTAATATCTGATGAAGTTACTGGATTGTTAATACGACTCGGTAAACGAAACATGTGTAACTAAGCAGATAAAACTGCAATAAAAAATAAAACTTATACATATATATATATATATATATATATATATATATATATATATATATACTGCTAATTCAATAGTTTATAGTGCCTACAATTAGAGCAGATGTGGACATCCGTACATCTGAGGAGCGGCGCTGCAGAAATTATGATACAAGTGAAAAATCTTCTAGCAATAACGCGATTGAAAGAACTTAACGGATAGAGAGTAAAAGTGTTTGCTACCGTCTTTTTGAGAATACGTAGTTTGTATGAATATATGTAAAAAATTTAAACAAGTATAAAACATATACATATATTATTTAATTGGAATTCATTATTGAGATGAGTATTATTTATTAATTTATATATTGCAGACTAGTATCCACATCTTTTTTGTTTTTAGTGTTTGTTTCACGACGTTTCGTCTGCGGTTCCGGGTGATCATTGTCTGAAGATATCGGTTTCAATCCTATCCAAAGCCGGCCAGAGGCTGACTTGGCAAAAAAAAAAAAAAAAAAAAAAAAAAAAAGGAGTGAGACGACAACAACAATGGAAGGCCTTAATTGCTGAAGATGCAGTTAGGAGATTCAGAATTCCTATCCCTTCGTGGTTACCACCTTACGAAGGCCAGAGGAATAAATTAATAAAGTATAAAACGTATGCATAGTTTTGTGGGACACCCCTTAGGAAGTGTTGCAGGTGGCGAGAGTGAAAGATTTGCTTTGGAAGTGTTCAGGTAAATCTATTATACATACATACATATATATATATATATATATATATATATATATATATATATATATATATATATATATATATTATTGTTATTATTATATATATATTTATTATTATTTTTATTATTATTATTTTTTTAAATATTATTATTATTATCATCGTGATTATGACTATTATTATCACTATTATTATTGTCATTATCACTAATATATGTATATATGTGTGCGTGCATATGTGTGTGTGTGTATATATATATATATATATATATATATATATATATATATATATATATATATATATATATATATATATATATATATAACCTAGACCCACAATAAATACATAAGTCCAAGCTCTACGGAAAGACATTCTAATTCGCACCAACTTTGCTTATCATCTACATCTACTCATCAGTCTCCAGCTGTATATGTGAACACGTCTATAAACGCGAGTGCGCGTATCCTGTGTATGTATATGTACGTGAAGAAGCATTTGTGGTAGTGCGCGAGTGTATATACATGTATGTTCACGTATACGAGTGTGTTAGTGGGGTGCGTGGAGGGACTTGGTTTTGAATAGAGGCCACACAAGTTGCTGACCATTCCAAGTCGAAAATGCTGGAAGGGTCATATTCAGTTAGATCTTTACCTTAATGGCTATAGATAATAAGATATAAACATTCATATATTTTTCGTATTGAATTTTTATTCATACATATTTAAATATATATATACATATATATGTGTATATATATATACATACATATATATATATGTGTGTATATCTATCTCTCTCTCTATATATATATGTATGTATATATATGTATATATATATATGTATATTTATATGTAAATATATATCTATGTATATATATGCATATATATATATGTATATATATGTATATATATGTATGTATATATATATATGTATATATATGTATGTATATATATATATATATGTATATTGATTAAATAAAATAGACGTTTTCTTATCTATTAATTCTATTTTCGATCCTGTCCAACTTTCGAATAACAGTCTCCACTTCTGGCGGGAACTGGCTGATGTAATCACCATATTTATCATAAGTCCGAGTACTTTCCAATCCTTCAGGATTCATCGTCAGGGATGAATTGATCTAATTTGTTTTGAAAAGTTTATTAAAATTTTTTTTAAAAAAATTATAAATTGTTAAAAGCCAAGAATGGAAAAGTACTTGGACTTATGGTAAATATTGTGATTACTAGAGCTATGACAGCAGAATATTCTTTTCATTGTTTTGATTCTCGAGTATATATCCGACACAGTTAAACAGTTAATCAACCGAGAACCTTCTTTTTTTTTACACGGTGGTCACCACTTATCAAGGCCCGGAAGCCACCCAGGGATAAGGGTTATTGCAAGTACAGTACGTTAGTGTGGAGATTTGATGAAGTGTTTACTTAAGGGGGCGGTTCATTAGGAATTTGTTAACGTTGGACTTGAAGACATCCAAATTGTAGTCAGGTGGGAAGCAGGCAGACGGAACAGAGTTCCACATGTGTGCACTTCTAAGAAAGAAGCTTTCTTCATGGAATCCACGTTTTGATTTAGGCACAGATAAAGAGTGGGGGAAATTTTTCACAGTGGATTCAGCTAGACGGGTGTTTTTCGTGAAAGATTGGCGAGGGGGGACCAGAGATTGGAGTTCAGACGAGCACCTGCCATGGAAATAACGATAAAACAAGGATTGGCTCGCAACGTCTCTTCTGTGGGAGAGAGGTTGCAGGGTAGAGAAATGAGCATCCCCCACTAAGCCACGCAGTCTATTTTGTACTCTGTCAAGGCAGGATAGGCTGTTTTTAGCAGCTCCTGCCCAGATATGGCAGCAGTATTCCATCCTTGGACTCGGCTTTTATATAGATAGAGAATTGCATCAGTAGTGAGATATCTACTGGAACGGTAGAAGGATTCCACCATCTTTCCAGCGACCTTGGCAACAGACTTAATGTACGTGTTCCATTTCAGATCAGGAGTAAAGGACAAACCCAGAAGCTTGTCAAAACACGGGACTTCTCCTAGACGAGAGCCATCCATTTCAATTGATGCCGGATGGGGATCAGAGCGTTGATGATGTAAAGATAGGAGTTTGGTTTTAGATGCATTAAAGGTAACCAGCCACGACTTCCCCCACTGAACCACGCGCTCGAGATGAGTGGAGAGAGAATCAGAGAGAACTTTGTCATTTACAGCCTTTGATGTGTTGCCGTAGATGGTCGTGTCATCAGCATAGATGTCAACGAATGATTTAAGTATGTGTTTAGGGAGGTCATTGATATAGATCAGGAAGAGAGTTGGGCCCAGGATTGACCCTTGAGGGACTCCAGCATTAATACTGCAGGCCTCTGATTTTTGTCCATCGACTACTACTCTTATGAGCCTATAGGAGAGAAATGATTTAATGATTGAGAAAGCATTTCCAGTTATACCGTAGCTGGAAATCTTGTGAAGTAGGCCCTTATGCCATACCTTGTCGAAGGCCTTTGATATGTCAAGAGCAATTGCCATAGAAAGGACGCCTTTGTCAAGAGATTCACTAATCCTGTGTGATATAACCGTCAGCACATCTGCGGTAGATCTTGCAGAACGGAAACCATATTGTGTGTCACTAAGAAGATTGTTTCTGCTGAGGTGGATTACTATTTCTCTATTTAATATGGATTCCAGCAACTTACTCATAACACACAGGAGGCTTATTGGTCTTTACTGAGAGGGAGATGACTTATCACCTGAATTCTTAAATACAGGGCATACTGATGAGGTTTTCCAGGGAGTCGGAAAGCACTTCCCCTTAAGGCAACGCTTAAACAGTTTCGTAAGTATGGGAGCAAGTTCTGGTTGAAGCTTTCTTAACACTATAATTGGGATGCCGTCGGGGCCAGTTGCTTTACTGGAATCAAGGGTCTTGATTAGCTTGGCTACCTCATGCACATATATTTGTATGTTACCTAGCGTGTTCTGTGTTATAGGAGGAAATATGGGGAGTTGATGGCCTTCGTCGCATAGGGTAGAATTAGCTGCAAAGTTCTTGGCAAATAGTTTGGCCTTGTCTGATGCTGACGAGATGACCTCTGGTCCATTGATAATGGTTGGGATAGAACGCACACTTCTGTTCAGGATCCTATTTGTTATTTGCCAAAATTGGTGGGAACCAAGCCGCTGATCAGCTACTTTGGATTTAACAGACTCTTGCATTTTTATTACTCTTTTACAGTAGATGCTGGCGTTCCTGAAAGCAGCTTTAGTCGCAGTGCATCTATTACGTTGGTAGTCATGGAAAAAGTGATTTCTGTGCGCGATAGCAGCAGCACATTCTGGGGAGAACCATGGCTGGCTGTTAGGTTTTTGTTGGGATTTTTTGGATGGTATGAATTGGTCTATGCCTACAATTAACCATTCGGTCAGATCTGATACTATAGAGGACACATCCTTTTTAAACATGGAGTGCAGAGGTAGATCAGATATGAATGAATGGAAGCTGTCCCAGTCAGCCATAGAGTATCGGTATACAGTAAGGTGGAGGGGTACATCTGGGGACTTATTATATTTCATTTTTATCTTAACTGATACGACGGAGTGGTCGGAGGATACTAGAGGAGAATGAACGGAACATGAACATAGCTGAGGGGAAGTTGAGAGAAAAAGGTCTAGGAGGCGTGCATATTGGCCGGTAGTATCGGGCACACGGGTGGGCTCGCGAACAATCTGAGTGAGGTCATAGGCAATGGCAAAATCATGACAAAACCTCCCCTCATCGTCTGTCTTATTTGAATGGGTCAGCCATTCCACGTTATGGACGTTGAAGTCACCACGTTATGGACGTT